>NC_090916.1:1844463-2023561 GCF_040956055.1 Brachionichthys hirsutus | reverse complement strand
CAGGCTGGTCAGAACTTCCTTGATGCTGATATGAGCTATGTGAAAGGACTGTTTGGGACTGTTCTGAAAGGGCCCAGGCTGCCGGAGGTGTAAGTGGAATACTACTAGTGCTGGAATGGAACTAAGAAGTTTCATTTACTTAAGAGGGAACTCAGAGGTCTTTTGTTTTGTAATAAAATCAACTACCCAACACTTTATACCGGTGCAGAAATGAGTTGATGGACTTCACATTTTCATGTATTTTGTGGTACCGTCCTCGCAAATATGAGGATTTTCCATTTTTGCACCAGAAATAATTTTGCTTTAACTGTATTACAGTAATGTTAATCTTATAATGTCAATAAATATAATAGAACACACACGTACGCACATACACACGCACGCACGCCTGATCAGATGACAGTCAGCAGTAATTGTATCTGCAGTTCTTAGTGGCTTTCTTTTTGTGCTCAGGGTTTATGATCTTCAGTACATAAAGCTTCCGGACACCTTTGACCCGCGTCAACAGTGGCCCGGCTGCCCCACAATCCAGCAGATCCGAGACCAGGGAGCCTGCGGCTCCTGTTGGGTAATGCGCAGCAACAGAGACAAACTAAGAACACAGACTCAGCTCTGGAAACCTCACTTTTGACCTCATCGTTTTGATTCTGCCCAGGCCTTTGCTGCGGCTGAAGCCATTTCTGACCGGCTCTGCATCCACAGCGGCGGTAAAATCTCTTTGGAGATCTCTGTTGAAGATCTGCTGTCCTGCTGTCAAGAATGTGGCATGGGGTGAGCATCAGCGCAACAAAAAACGAATGGACTGGACCGGCTCTTTTCAGAGGACTCTGGCTGGACGCCTGTGGTGTTTTTATAATCTCATTCTGGGTGCAGCTGCTCCGGTGGTTTCCCCCCTGAAGCTTGGACGTTCTGGACAAGGACAGGGCTGGTCACGGGAGGCCTGTATGGCTCCAAAGTTGGTGAGTGTGCACTGGAATGGGTTTAGACAGCTGCAGCGCTTTCACCTCTGGACTGAAACGGATGCTTTTGCAGGCTGCCGGCCCTACAGCATCCCCCCCTGCGAGCACCACACGAATGGAACTCGTCCTCCCTGCAAGGGTGAACACGACACTCCCAAGTGTGAAGAGAAGTGCATTGATGGATACTCCCCATCCTACCAGAAGGACAAACACTTTGGTACGGATAATCTAAAATCCCCCCCCCCCCCCCCCCCCTCCTGACCTACTCGTTTATCTGGGATGTGTTGCTGTGTGTGTCTCCCCCCCCCACCTTGCAGGCAAACACTCCTACAGCGTCCCATCCCAACAGGAGCAAATCATGACTGAGTTGTACAAGAACGGCCCGGTGGAGGCGGCGTTCACTGTGTTTGCAGATTTCCTGCTGTACAAGAGCGGTGAGGCCGAGATATTAGCCTCTTTAAAATGAGACAATGTGTCTAATTATGTTGGACCAAGGTCAACGCTGACGCCGGGACTTTTAAATTGTTTTATCATTCTACATTTGACTTTAGGTGTGTACCAGCATGTGACAGGGGAAGAGCTGGGAGGTCATGCCGTGAAGTTCCTGGGCTGGGGAGAGGAGAACGGGACGCCGTACTGGCTAGTGGCAAACTCCTGGAACACCGACTGGGGAGATAAAGGTACCAGCAGAACCAGAACCGACCCGCGTCACATTATCTGTCCGATGGTGGCGAGTCATGCCGTTTGCATCCTCTCCTTTCAGGATTTTTCAAGATCAAGCGTGGAACTGACGAGTGCGGCATTGAGTCAGAGGTGGTTGCCGGAATCCCACTCAACTAGAATAAATGAGTTCCTGCAAATGTTCCACCGAATCCACTCGATCGAGATCATCTATCTTTCTGTGAGAGACTGAGGTTTAATTTAAATGTGAATGTCGACGGCTTTTAAAAGCAGTTCGCTGCTGGCTCTGTTTAAATCATAATGCTGATCTTCTAGTTTTAGTTTCCCCCCGTGTATTATTTAATTTCGCACATCTAATTCAAAGATCTGAAATAAAGCAAGCTATCCAAAAGTTATGGGTGTGAGATTCTTTCCATGCAATATTGCCTATTTGTGTTTTTGTATACATTTGTTTGCTATGATGTGCTGTTGCGCTCCAATATGGTTCTGAGAATCATAATGGAGACAGCATCTTCTATGGAAAAGATATTCCCTCAGTGCCAATTAAGATATTTAATCATTATTTAATCATTTGGCTCTTCTTGCTTTACAACAAGAGAACTTTTGACACTTTGGATCCAGTCTATCAGTCTAACCCCCCCCATTAAAAGTTAATCAATAATAATCAAAACTAATAGTCAATTAATGTGTACATTTGTGAATGTGAGAAAGCAGTCCAGAATCAGCATCCAAACATGGTTTTATCTCATATTTTTCTTGCATGAAGGCGCATAATATTATAATAATTATGAAAAATATAAAAATCAATAATAATCAATGTGTAAATGTGCAGAAGAACAAAACAAAGTGAACGCAGACTTTCAAAATGATTTAGAAGCAGGCGTTGCGTGACGCGCGTAATAGAAGAAAGGGAAAGGGGCGTGTCATTAGGTGACGCGCTCCTCTCCAACCATCGTCATTCATGAACTCAGAAGCCGGAAGTCGCTGCTCCTGGAGAAAACACCGGCTCTTCGCCTTCATCGTCATCATCGCAGCTGATCGCGTCAGCTGGCCGTGATGAAGGCAGCTTCCTACGTCTGTTGACGTCATTTTCAGAGCGCCAAGCTAAGCCTTTCCGGGCTAGCTTTAACAACAGCCATGTATCTGTCGCTTCTGGAGCTCTGGAGGAAATGGGAGTGCGTTTCCACGGAAACGGCGTTTATCTGCTCTCTTACCGCCGCTTTGTTCTTGCTGTGGGGTCGCAAGTGTCAGGTCGGTCACTGCGGGCAGAACCGTAATTATGACGTCACTGTATGCATGTGTGCATTCATAAAAAGAAGCTTATTCATCTGGAATGTATTTATCCCTTTTAATCACCTAATTCATTAATTAATTACCTTCCTCAACAAGTTACAGACAGATCTTAATGAATTTATTGAGGAAATGTTGGGAATGTTTCCAGGAACAGATGAGAGCGATGATCCGGAGGAGATCCGGGATCTCTTCCGGAAAAAAGGAAACAAATAAACATTGAAAACCCCATTTACGGATTCAAAAACCAGTTATCAATATATTGTATTTCGCTACTTTGTTTTCTAAGTATCGCCATCAGTTCATAAGAACTGAAGAAGCCTCTTGGACGAGACGTGAAACGTCTTAAATCTAACGCGAACAAGTCCAGTTGATTCTTCGTGATTTACCTCGACCTGAATTACTGAGAATCTAAACAGACACACAGCCATATATCCAAAATGATTAATCCCACACACACACATGAACACACACACACACACACACACACACGTACATCTTTTTGTTGTCGTACCTTGTAATTGTGTCTCTTCCTCCCAGACACCCACCCTGGTGTCGAGCAAGGGCTTCAGCGCCTTCCTCCACGAGCACTGTCCTGTGGTGGCGGAGCACTTCAGCCCCACGCCGTGGTGCTGGGGGGGCAGGCTGCAAACGCTGGTGTTCGCCATCCTCAAGTCCAAACCGCCAATCGCTTACCGCAAGTAGGATGACCCCCCCCCCCCCGAGTTCCCTCTGTTCTGTTCTGCTCGTTTTTGTTGAGAGAGCGTCCCGTTAGCCTTTCAGTGACGCAGCCGTCCCTCTCGCCTCCCAGTGAGCTGATCCGTACGGTCGATGGTGGTCAAATCTCTCTGGACTGGGTGGACAATCGGGGCAGTGCGGCCTACCCGGAGTCGGCCACCCGCCCCACGGTACTGATCCTCCCCGGTCTGATGGGGAACAGCCAGCAGTCTTACGTTCTCCATGCCTTTAGACAGGCGACTCGCCACGGCTACAGGTGAGCCCCCCCCCACCTGTTTCCTGTCTAATGTGATTAAATTTTTTTTTTTTACCTGCTTTCCTTTTGTTTTCTTGACTAGATGCGTGGCCTTTAACAACCGAGGCGCTGCCGGGGAGGAATTGTTGGTGAGCACAAAGCATGAAATGAGTTTAGCTCGCTTCGCTTCTGAGAGTTTCCACATTGATCTCTGTTTATCAGTCTGCATGAAGAGAAAGGGGAAACTGAAAACTATTAAAGCGCCAAACGTGTGTTGATGTGTGTCTTTTACGTGGCGTCTTCAGCAGCGCAGTAATTCCACCCTACAGCAGTCAAAAATAAATACGTCTGTGACTCGCACCCTCTCGCTTTCTCTCTCTGTCCGCGTCAGACACCTGTGACCTACAGCGCGTCCAGCACCTCCGACCTGGAGTGCGTGGTGCAGCACGTCAAAGGACTTTACCCACAAGCCCCTCTGTTCGGTGTGGGCGTGTCTATGGGAGGGTGAGTTGTGTAACCATTTGAATTTGATGTGCAATGATACCCGACAGAGAAAATATCAGAAAGTTTTCATTGATTGATTTCCTTTCCTTCAGTTACTCTTCTTTTAATTTTTACTTTTTAAATCATTTAGTGCTATTTCATGTCTTTATTCCTGGGCAGCATGTTGTTGCTCAACTACCTGGCCCGAAAAGGCACCGAATCGGGGATGGTCGCGGGTTTCACCGTTTCGGTCCCTTGGAACGGGCTGATTTCCACTGCCTCGCTGGAAGAGCCGCTCAACTGGCTGCTCTTCAACAAGCACCTCACAAACGGCCTGCGTCGCAGCGTCGACCGGTTGGGCTCAACCTATTTCTGTTTGCATTTCGCTGGAGTTTAAGTCTAGCTTTATAGTTTCAGGGTTCTTGACTTTGCTGAAGAAATCTTTTTCCTCACAGACACAGGAAGGTTTTGGAGAAAGTGGCAGACATTGATTATGTCTTGAAAGTAAGGCCCGTTTTTTTTTTATCACATTTCTTTCATTGAAGCTTCTCTTCAACCTCTTTTAATGCATCTCTCTCTCTTCTAGTCACAGACGATCCGCGAGTTTGACGAACGCTTCACCGTTTTGCAATTTGGATATAAATCAGTGACGGAATATTACTGCGACGCCAGCCCGGACAGAAAACTCCCCGACACGGCTGTACCCATCTTGTGTCTCAACGCTGCAGATGATCCCTTCTCTCCTCAGAGCGGTGAGTGGGAAATAAGAGACTGTTGGTGTCACGACAACATTTTGACTTGAACTGGAGCGTTATTAATGCAGTTGCAATATCTAGTCTGGCTCTTATTTATTTAATTTCCTTCAAAAATGAAACAAAATGAACACAGAAACACGTCTGTGGGTTTGAGCTCTCAGTAATTCTGAAGGCAGATCTGACATACTTTTCATTTCATGTAAACGAGCCTGATGCAAACACAATTGTTGGCCTTGTCTGTTTTAGTCTGTTCTGTGTATTTCTTCAGTATTTATATGGAAATGTCTGCAGTAAATAAGTACTACATGCCCTTTACAGAGTAGGAAAATAATATATAGAGTTCCTGTATTTCACTATCCAGTGAATTTTTCTTGTCCAGCTGGTCCTCACTTAACGACAGAGTTGCGTTCCGAAGACCCTGCCGCTAAGCATAAGTATAGTACTGATAAGGTTTACACTTTTCCAATTCCATTTTTGATTTCGTGTACCGATTCGTTTCTTTATCGATTCTCATTTGGGAGGGGGACGCGTCACAAACAGGTTGATTAACATCAACTTTGTTTTATAGCTTATTTTAGAATTTTCAGTTACAGGACCTAACAAACCCAACAGCAAGGCCTTAGGAGGCCCACAGCCTCGGGCTCCTCGATGGGGGTAGTGGGGGTTTGAAAATAATAACAAAATTAATCTTCTTCTGTAGAAATTAACAAAATACAACAAGCTATTCTGTGGCAATTACTGAAGAATGTCTAGAAATTAAAATTCTCTCCTTTTTTTAAAAGAATATACGAGCTAAGCACTCCAAAATAAAACTCCATCGGCGACGGCCTGATTCAGTCGACTCGAGTCCGATGTGCAGCCATCAACTATGAAGAATGAACAATTATTTTACAAGAAGAAAAAAAGCACATCTGCCTTTTCAGATGATATAACATGGTAGTATTCTTGACACAACATGTCAACAATGCCAAAGACGGCTATAGACTTAATGAAACATTTTCCATGCGTCCTGTTTAATATTTTATTTGCTTTGCTTTCACTTATTGTCACTTTTAATACATTTGATTGCATCTTGCCCACGCAGCCTTCCCATTGGCCATCATCCAGGACCTGCCCAATGTTGCTCTGTTGGTTACGGCGCATGGCGGACATGGCGCCTTCCTGCAAGGTTTGCTTCCCCGCGGTGAGAACTACACGGAGCGCGTCTTCAGCCAGTTTGTCCGAGCCGTCTTTGAACATCCGCAGGAGATCAAGCAGGCCTGTGTCGTCAAGGAGACGATTACCTGATTGTTTTTCCAGCCCGTCGCACAGCTCTTAATCTGAAACTGAGTTATGAAGACTGGGAAGTCACTGACATCATCGAAACTGTTTAAGAAATGCGTTGTTCGGCTTAGCATGCTGTTTACCGTACAGAGGTGTTGGGCTTTCACAGAGAATAACCAAACTGTATACAATTACATGAGTAAGTAAGCTATTCTACCTCCTAGCTCAGGTTCTCAGCATAAAAATACAATAAAAAATAAAAGTCAAGAGCTCATATTTCATGTGGAAAGAAATCATGCGACCAAATGAAATTGTATTGTGTGTTGCTGTGTTTTGACATCCTGATCATTTAAGTTGAAAATCAAGTACTGTACACAAATAATGGCTGTTAGAGAAGTGGTTGGATTTTAGATGACTTTTGAATGTTCCTGTGTAGTAATATAACCGAATGACATCAGAACACAAATGTCTTAAAGGTATCGTTTCACTTCTTTGGCAAAATGTGGTTTCTTTGACATGTTTTACAAGCCTTAAAGACCCCCCCCCCCACAAACACACCCACAAACACACACCCACATACTGTACATTAGCCCTCCTTCCATTCTGTACGATTACTCAATGCTTAGAGTATGACCCCGAGGCAAATTCAGTTGTCTGAGCTACTTTCAGGATTACCACAAACATTAAAACTCTCAACAGGCATATTTGCAAGAACACCCAAAGGCAGATTTATCCTTTCAGGTTTGATTTGAGAACAGAATTGGAGAAGCTGTGCAAAACAAAGGCGCCTTTGATTTCATGGGATTTCCTCATTTTTCGAAATCAATTTTTGAATAATGCTTTGTTGACATGTAAATTATACATTATGTTAGAGGTAAATAATGTGGCATTTTAATCTCTGTGTGAATTACAGCTGGGTTAAACAGCTGAATAGCAAGTAGTTCTGAATCTTCTGCCACAAATACCACCAGAAATTCAGTCTGCATGGGAAGTATCTGCCGTGATTCTGTGTGTGTGAATAGAAATAGTAATATGTGAGTATTTGCTGAAGGATATATTATGTGCTCTGATGATGTGAACGCACCTGTTTATTGTGCATTAATCTATGACGGGCATCATTTTTACCAGCAAGCGTTTGACTTGATTCTTGCAAACACTTGAATGTGTTGGAACTGTAGCTGGTGGCTTCACTTCCTCATCAGCTCTAATCTGCTACTATTACTGCTGTGTTTGTGTCTATATAAGCTGTAGCCACTTATTAGTTGTGTTTTGTCATTGAATCAGACTGAATTAAAGAATGGCGACGACTCAATTGTGTAGTTTCTGCCCCTTATCTTACACCTCTTTGGTGGTTGGAGGGAACAGCAACACTCGAGCCGTTTTTCTTTTCTTTCATTGAAACATTTCACCATGTTTGTCAACGCACTCAGCCTGTCATTGACTTCCCTCCGGATCCATAAATGAAATCGGAGCCCTTTTTTTTTTTATCTACTTGTTGTGAAGTCACTAATGTCGTTGATTAACCAGACAGGGTATCAATAATTAACTGTGAACACCAAAAGCCTACGCCCTCTGGCACAATGGTAACCCTTCGGTCTCATAATCACTCAGAGGCGTGTGGGAAAAAAGGAACTGAAGGGAGGCTACACTTAGTAAGTGGCTCATACTGTGTAATCTGTGAGACCTGGTCACCCTCAGCTGCTGTCATTTGTGTCACTCTCAGAAGAAAAGCGCTCAGCATGATCATCATGGGTTCATAAAACATATCAAGGTGGACGATCTAACAGGGAACGCATCAAATTGTTTTTTTTGGCTGCTCATAAAGCCTTCTCATCAGTTCCTCTTTCTGTCATTGTTTTTTTTTACAGCTACGACCCCATTATTTATACCTCATCTTAAATGTTCTCCTGTAACCGAGTCATTGGTTAAAGACAAACCACTCGTAAATGTCACAGAATCCCAAAACGCGATTCCAGATGTGTTTCCAAATGAAGAAAACCCAACGCAATGCATCAGACCAAAGAAGATTTGAATAAGATTTTAACCCCCAGTTTCATCTTTCTCTGCAATCCACCCCCTCCTCCTCCTCCTGCCTGTGTTCCACTACCTGGTGTGATGGGAGGGACCTGAGATTATTGTTAATGATTCAACACCAGAGCCGCTGAGATTGACAGACAGAGGAGGAAAGATTGAAAGTGAGAGACAGCTGGAAGTAAAAAAAATAGTGAATCTGTGGAGCGGACGCTGCAATGTAAGCTGAGAAAGCGTGTAGCTGCTGCCAGAGAGGTCGCAGACTGCATGTTTGTATGTGCTCAGGTGCGTTCAGGCTGCACACTGCACTTCGAGGGTCAAGTAGAAACCGGACAGAGTGAATATTTCTCGCCAACTGTAAAGTGGACCTTATTAGGAGTTGAGGGTGTTACTTTGGTTCCTATGATCCATGTGACCTTTGTAGGTTGAGCAGAGTGCCACCTTCCATCCACACAAATCCGGCAGGTGAGTGGGACTCAATGGGATTTAATCTGTCGACGCATCACATGTTATTCTGTGTTTAATCGGTGCTCTGGATGGATATGTTTAAAGTACAAATGTTCTTTTTTTTTTTACTTTGCACAAATTGTCGGTATTTTATATTCAGAAAAAATATGATCTGCATGTGAAGCAAAACAACCCCTAACGCTCGGTGAAAGAGTGCATCTTAAATACGCGCTGGCAGAACCAGGAAAGGGCTCGTTTACAGAGCATCTTCTGAGAATCCAGCTGTAGTTACACTTGGACATGAATTAGTAATGAGGCAGTATGGAGTGTGCGTTTCGCTGCCTATGTAATGTTGATCGGTCCAGTCCTCGTGGGTTTTTTTTTTTCTGCTGTGCAGCGGAAAAGCAGACAGAAATATCTCCCGCTTCGTCAGCTGCCTGTCTTGACTTTGCTGATTTCCTATTTCCGGTTCTCTTGCTGAAATGTGAAAGCTGCTTACTTACAAAGGTCCGTTGCGAGAAATTACGTGTCAAATTTAACAGTGTGTACCTGAAATATGTCACCAAAACAGCCAAATGCACAAGTGGAAGTGCGACTCTATTCATGGGAACACTGAGTGAACTTCAGTCGCCCCGGGCTAAAGGGCAAGCGGGGCGGCAGCGGTGGTTGTCCATTAAATGGTGACTGGTGGGCAATAAAGCTTATTACCCCCAATCTACCCTCACTTTAAATTTGGTTACTGCTGCAAATCCTGGAAATCTGACAAACTGTGTTTGCACACAGATTATAAATCCCTGACATCTGAAAAGCGAGGTGCGAGATGATCGCACCTTTTTTTTTGCCACTTTTTAACAGCAAATGGAAAATATCACATCCAATTTATGTGACACGAGCTGATTTATATTCGCCCATCGCGGCTTGTTGGTCCGTGGCTCAGGAACTTTATGATTCGCTTTAACATTGCACCTAATCTGAGAGCCGTCCAATGTTCAGGTTGAGGCCACGGTAACTCGGGTCATGTGATGAGCACCGTGACGAATGGCAAATTAACCTGTCCTACTCGGGCTAGGCTCAAGCAGAGGTGTGTGTGTGTGTGTGTGTGTTAAGAATGCTGGTAACCGCTGGCGTTTGGCCTGTTAGCGGAGTCTAATTATAAAGTCAATGCACCGTGGATAAAAAAAAAAACGCCTGAGGTGTTGTGTGAATCTGTGTCAATCAATGCGTTAGCAAATACACACAATACACACAGGCTGCACAAAGGGAGCTAATAATCGAGGTATTTATCTTAGCACTCCTTTTGTTCCATCATCAGTCACAGGTGCAATAATAGAGGAGCAGGGGTGTGACAGCATTCAGCCCCCTGTTGACTAGCCATTATTAGTGTGCATTATTTAGCAGGACTCTCGCTGTGCGCAGGAAGTGGAACAGAATTCATTGCCTTCAGCAAAAACATGGTACCAGACTATTTTGAAATAAGATTTGTGTGTGCAAGCCTCTAAACATATCAGCCTGTCCGCCTCTTCGTTTTATTCCTTTGTTCAGGTGCATCACTTGAATTTATCTGCCCGCTACTGATTAAACGCTGTGGCTTTATCCGTTTAACCCATATCTAACTTATTAATTTTTTTTATTCCCCTCCCCCCCTGTAGTCATGGAGAAGCAACTAGAGGAGCTGAAGCAGCAGCTTGAAAAGCAGTGCCTGATCAACCAGGAGCTGCAGAGTCAAAACAAAGACCTTGGTGGGTGCAGACACAACTTGTGCATTACGTTGCAGTACAAATTCATATTCTATCCTCGTGCGTTCTGCAGCTGGGCTAAGAATGTGATGCAGCAACATGCTATTGTGCAATGCTCTGACCAGGATTCAAAAAGGGACTGGATGCCCTGTAAAATATTCCCAACACAGAAATGTGATCACTTCTTGAGCATTTTCACATTCATTTATGTTGGAAACTGTTGAAACAATAAATTTCTGCCTCACAAATATCACATTCAATTTGGCCGTGGATCAATTTGGTCTCGTAACCATACGGAGCGCCAACATTCAGAAACATTGCATTGTTTAAAATAAACGTAACTCTTCCAGTGCCAGCCATTTTCAGCTCAGCTATATGCTGTCCCCCTGTTTTCGCCCCTGATTTTCCAATCCCCACAGAATATTATTTTCTATGACTAAGCAAACACAGAACATATCAAACAAAAGATCAAAGTCTCTTCTTTCATCAGTTAAAAAAAGGTGTGTTCATACCATTTATGGGCTCAGTTCTGGCTAATGTACCATTGATGCATTTTACGTTTTGCTTATTACAGAGAGACACAAGCCACGTCCCACATACCTCATAACAGTGCAACGACTGAATAGAGCATTATCAAGGTTGTGACAAGGATAGCATGAGATTGGGAAAGTTGTTGTTGTTGTTGGACCATTTTGAGTTTAAACATCTGCCATTGAAAGCGATTGATTCCGAAACTCATCCATCCTTAAGCAACAACGGGGAGAGATTCACCGCTTCAGTTTGTAAAAAAATAAGTTCCTTCCTAGCTGACATTATTATAGTCCATGTCCTGAAGAATATAAATCATGCACTGCAGCAGCAGGTTCCCAGTGAGATTCTGCAGATTAAACGCATCTTCTTTTATTCCCCAGAACAACGACTGCAGCAGAAAGAAAAGCTTTTACAGGATCTGCAAAGTCAATATCATGATTTACGTGAGTTCTGGGACACACACACACACCCACACCCACCGAGGTGACCTTTGATTCAATATTGAACTCTTCTGATGTGCTCTGCTGTTTGTCTGCTTCAGAGTTTCCCTCCCAGAATATTCATGAGATTGAGCCGGAGGTCAGGAAGAGCCGTGCTGCTGTCATTGCCCCCGAACCGATCCCAGAGACCCTGGAGATCACGCGCAACAGGGTCAAGAAGACCGCTAGGTTGGTAAACAGCGTCGTCAAAGGGCTTTTACTTTGTCATTTGAGGCAAGAGACGCCTCACTGTGCCACTTGGCTGCCCTCACTGTACTATAATAATGTGAAATTTTGATAAATGTGGCCTTTGGAGCTGCCCAAGATCTCAACGACCAAGGTGACTTCATTCTCTTTCACCTCCCACCATCAGTGAGACAAATCTGATCGTCAAAGCCATCCAGAAGAACGACTTCCTGAGTCGCCTCGACGACGAGCAAACCGCCATGATGGTGGACCTCTTAGCGACGTCCAACTTCAAACCAGGGGACGACGTCATTAAAGAGGGCTCTGAAGGAAACAGCATGTACATAGTGGCAGGTATAGGGACATCGCTGATTCAAATTACGTTTCCTGTTTTATTTTGTCCTGTTTAAAACAGCTTTGTTTTCCGCCCACGCTTTAGCTGGCGAGCTCCAGGTCACCCAGGCAGGCAGGAACCTCCGCACCATCACCACTGGAGATATTTTTGGAGAGTTGGCCATCCTGTATAACTGTAAACGGACAGCCACCGTTAAAGGTCAGCCACTCTAGGGAAGAACCCGGAAGCACATGCCGATAGATTATTATTTCAATCTGCATTACAGGTATTAATCATGGTGCTGCTGCAAATATAGATGCACCAAATAAAGATTTGTTTCGGTCCCTGAATGGGAGATGATGATTTCCATGTTTTTTTTCCCTTCATTTAAGTCCCTAACAACATCTGCGCTCTTTTCCCACGATAACTTTGTACTTCTAACTACCTTTCTAAAAATCTTTCACCTCTTTTACTCGTGCGACAGCAAAGACAGCGGTACGGTTGTGGTGCATGGAGCGACAGACCTACAGGACCATCATAGCCAACAAGTCCAAAAAGAACCGCGAGCAGCTCATGGGCTTCCTGAAGACGTAGGTTTATCGGATTTGCATTGAGATTTTGCAATTTCTTCTTATGTCACATTTCTATAGCATGGTAGCTATTTTTTTTTTTCAAATATGTTACAGGTCTCGCACGCTAAAGGACCTGAATGATGTCCAGTTGTCTAAAATCATTGACTCAATGGAGGAGGTGTGTACGTAGTCCCACTGAGACTTGCAAGCATTAATTGATAATACTGCCATTTGCAGTATATTGTATATTAAAGAAAAATACTTTTCCACCTTTAATTTCCTTACCACGTCCTGCACCAATGGCTGCCTGGTGGAGACTAAATTAGTCCCGTATTGAAGGTCCTTTTCCAGCGTCATACGCCCTACAAGTCATAACCTTCATTTTTCAAGTCAAAATGCACTCAATGCATTTTTAGCAGACGTTTCATTTTGATATGATCTCTATTGCGCTGATGATCATTTCTGTTTTCGTCCTTAGATAAAGTACCAGGACAAAGATGTCATCGTTCGAGAAGGAGCAGAAGCAAACACATTCTACATCATCCTCAAAGGAGAGGTAACACGGTGCACCGTATATATGCCTGCAGACTGTTAAATATAATCTGTTCTAGTGTATAATGCATTATAAAAAAAAGCTAATTCCTCCTCGTGTGTGTGTTCCCCCCCCCTCAGGTCCTGGTTACTAAGAATGTCAATGGTCATCAAAAGCAAATTCGAAGGATGGGAAAAGGGGAGCATTTCGGGGAGCAGGCCCTTATACGGTAACCATGGCGACACGACACGTGCCCGAGGACATTTGTTTGAGTTGACACAACATCCAATGCGCACCTTCCTCTTGGCAGCTGTCGAGGAAGCTCTGCCAATACGGAGAGGGAAATTCCACACATTGCACGAGTCTAAATTGCTAAAAAAGGTGTTGATGGTGTCAAAGAAACAAAAAATCCCAGCAGCTAATCCAGAGAAGAATCACATCATGTTTGCGTACAGCATGCGATGAAGATCCGATCGCCCGGGAAACGCGTCTAATGTTGATTTAGGACAGACAGATTCAAGTTAGATTCTCTCAGATGCAGGTTTGTGTTGCATAAAGATTTAAGCCAATAACTAAACACATGCAACTCCTCATCAATCCTCATGTCATGTTGGTGTGGTGCGTTACAGGGAAGTGTTGAGGACGGCCACCTGCACCGCTGACGGCCCCGTTACCTGTTTCTCCATCGACAAGGAGTGAGTCGGATCTGATCAGCTTCAGACTGTTAAACCGAAGCTGTGATTTCTATCGGGAACCACAGACAGGAAATAAATGCCCTCCGTCATTGTCGCCCAGCTAGTTCGCTCACCCCGCCTTCCTTTCCTTCAGGGTATTTGAAGAAACGATTCCCGTAGAGCACCTGGAGCTGTTTGATGAGTATGCATACTGTGTAGCGCTTTTCATTTAACCATAAATCTCCTCCTCCATCTTGGCGAGAATAGTTTGGGCATGAGACTGGTCCCGATTCGTTTCCTCCACTCAAAGTCTTTGCTCCTATTTCCTCTCTATGTTCAGCTCTAAAGTGCTGCAGGAGGTTCAAGCGCCGGTGAAGTCGAGGTGCGTGGATGTGTGAGATGACGAAACTTGGATGCAGCCATTATTGAATGGCATCGGTTTAACATTTTCCCATCTGTCCCCGTCAGCCCCAGTTCTACTCTGAGGTTTAAGGATCTCATTCCTGTGTTGTATCAGGAGGGTCGCCATCAGGGGGATCCCGTCACACTTGGGGTCGGAGGATTTGGCCGTGTTGAGCTGGTGAATATATATATTTGTTTGTTTGCAAATCATGGCCGCAGAAGAAGTAGTTGGGAAAACAGAGGGATCCTGGGGGGGCGGGAAAACTCCCCGGAATTAGGATATTAACACGGAAACTGAGTGGTGGCAAAGAGAGTATAAGTGGAGGGACTGCCATGTCTGCCCCCCTGACTTGAACTGGGAGGCTGTTTCAGAGACGAGGGGAATGATAACAAAATGCTCTACCTCTATAAATTACCTTTTGAAATCGTGGGAACTACCAGTACGCCCGCATTTTGGGAACGCAGCGTTCTAGTGGGATGACAGGGCACTATGAATGAATGAATATATTTATTAGATAGAATGTTAGAGTACAAGTACAGTCACACAGTAGCATGTATTACAGTACAAATAAAGTCAAACATCCTGTCTAAGAGGAGCATTTCAAAAAAGCCCTTGCGGTCTTGTTTCCGTTGAAAGTCCTGAGTACATAAATCATTCACAATTAACAATACAAATTTAACAATGAAATAAAAATAAAACCAATATTCAATAACTTAATTGATGCAACGTAACATTAGAAAAACAAAAATATGGAAGATAAAAATGACTGGAAGATAATGCAGAGACGCTAAACACTATATGTGATCTTTTATTTTGTAGAATTTCATGGCCTTTCATTCTATTTATATTTTCTAGCGACATACATACAGCACAATGTATTCCACTACAACATGTCTAAGATGAAGAGAAGGAAAAAGTACATAAAAAAGATAGGATTGCCTTCCTCTTGCCTTTTATGTTACATTTAAATTATATTATATTTATATTTAAAGATAAAAAAAAAAAAAATATCAGTTACTATTCAAGGTTTAGCAATATGTCTTTTTAATCACCCGAAGGTGACGACGGTGAACCACGGGACGTATTATGCCGTGAAGAAAGTCAGCAAGAAGCACATTGTTGACAAGCGACAGGAGGAGCACATGCTGTTTGAGAAGAAGATCCTGAAGGCCATCCAGTGTGACTTCATCGTCAGGTATCGCACAACATCAGTGCAACACATGAATACAGCTTCATGTACACAATATTCTCGTGTTGGTGTTTATTTCATCTGCTTCTTTACTCTCTCCCTGCAGGCTTCAAGGTGCTTTCAAAGACACGCGGTACATCTACATGGTAATGGAATTCTGTGGTGGAGGAGAGATATGGACCAAACTCAAAGAAGTGTGAGAAAACAAACAAAGAAAATCCACCATCTCACCTCTTTTGTTTTGCAACACTAAATGGGATTATTCCACAATCAGAATCAGAATCAGAATCAGAATCAGAAGGTGTTTATTGCCATTGTCAGTGAGGGTTCACTGACTAGGAATGTTTCTCGGTGAAGTCGTGCTACATGTAACAGTAATGACATAAGTACAGACACATCACAAAACAGCAGCAGTGGACACAATGGAGACAAGCTGGCTATTTTGAAGTAAAGGATTGATTTCAGAAAATTTGGTAGGACATTTGGGCTTCTTGTATCTCTGCTCAGAGGCCGTTTTGAGGAACCCATCTCGGTTTTCTGCACTGCCTGCGTGGTGGAGGCCTACGCCTATCTCCATAAGAAGAGCATCATGTACAGAGACCTGAAGCCTGAGAACCTGATGCTTGACATGAAGGGTTATGTCAAACTGGTGAGTTCTGGTCGGGACAAGTCTCGTGTTCATGAAATGCACCCGTCATCGTGTGTGTTAGGACGCGTCTCAGCTTTTTCCTTTGCAGTTTTCTGCTAGGAAAGGAATGGCAGGTGACGTTCTCACCAGTAAGGGGCAATGGGTTGTCACTGGTGGCCTGTGGGAAATCCATTTTATATACTGGTACTTAGAATTTATATATTTTATTTTGACAAGGTCACACATTTGTTTGGTTAGACTCGAGCAGCTACTGAGAATAAGAGCATTAATGCTTGGTGAGCTGCTCTTTGCTCTTCTTCTATTTTTGTGTTTGTTTTGCTGTGACATCATCATCATCATCATTTAACATAAATGTATATTGCGTACTGTTGTGAACTAAACAATATAATTATTGCCCTTCATGCATCTTGATTTGCACGACTGGTAAGCAAAAGATTTGTGTTTCCCTCCCTCCCTCTTTTTTATTCATCTTTTTGCATGTGTGTATTTCTGTGCAGGTGGACTTTGGTTTTGCCAAGGAGATGGTGCACGGTGAGAAAACCTACTCATTTGTTGGCACTCCTGAGTACATCGCGCCAGAGATCATCAAGAACCAGGGGCATGACTTTGCAGTTGACTTTTGGTCCCTTGGTATCCTGATCTATGAACTACTAGTTGGGAGGTAATACCGACATGAATACAAGCTATTCTTCTGTCTTTTGTGGCTCATAAGTTTGTTTAAATAAGCAAAACAATATATTTTGTGAATAGAATCAAGCAATTATTGTGAATCGAGAACAATAATGAATGAATGATTCAATGTCAGCCAGCAGATGGCAGCAGGGAAGTGTGACTGACAGCTAAATTCAGCATCTCCAGTCACAGATTGTGACTTCCCAGCAGCAGCAGCTGGAGAAATTATACATGAAATGGCCTAAAGATTGAACATTCTCTTTCTTCTCTGTTGTATGGTCAGCCCTCCCTTTTCAAGCTCAGAGCCTCAGAAGATTTATGCCAAGATTTTGGATGGGGTGCTCAAGTATCCACCTTACTTGAGTGAAGCAGCCAAATCCATCATCAGTAAACTGTGCAGGTGAACCAGCCATAATCAAGGCTAAAATGCGATTGGGCTGAAATGGAATCAATCAAGAATCAAGAAGTGGGTGATGCATAATTCATGTGGGAAACGTCTGTGCATTACATAGACTAAATCCCAGGGTGGAATATGCATCATGTAGCACATATTACATGTATTTATCTTGACAGTTAAGATAAATGGAAAAGTTGTGAATTTAAATGAACAATCTGTTGAAATTTGGTGTTTGTAGACCTCGACCTGGTCAGAGGCTGGGAAACACCAAGAATGGGATCAAAGATGTCCGGCATCACAGGTAACCATAGCAACGTGCCGTACGCGTGGTTAAGAGGTCAAATAAGCGTGATACTCATGACCCTTAGTTTGCAAAGGCTTATTCGGCTCCTGGCTTACTTTCTTGACAGTTTAATTTTCTGACTGGCTGAGCTTTTGAACTAAGCGTGACCGGCTTTTCTTCGCCTTTCCCGTCAGGTGGTTTAGCAGCATGAACTGGCACAAGCTGCGCGTCGGCCAGCTCGACGCCCCCACAGTCCGCCTCATACGCAAGGCAAGTCAAAAAGCCCGCTGGCTGAGTGTGTCTATTGTCCTCTGGCTTTCATGTGGCGACAGGACGAAAAAAAAAAATTGGTTCAGAGAGTAGTTTGTTGAATCACTTCACTTACTGTCCGCCCTTTTGCATCATAATGGTGAACATGCATTAAAAAATGTGCAAGGATCTACAGGCCACTATAGCACATCAAATTATTACAAACTTGAACGTCATGACAGCAATCCTGACTTTCAAATGGGAAATCGGATTCAATGTGCATGAATCTCCCATAGATGATATTTTATAATGATTGTTACCTCCGGGGACTTCTATCTCACCTCCGAATTGAATCCGGATCGGATCCAGAATCAAGTCAGTAAGAAATATATAATTGTAACATTGAAAACCCCGTTTACGGATTCAAAAATCAGTTAAAAATAATCAACTCCGATTCACATTTACTGGTCATGGATGCCATGAACTATTGAGAACCTTTTGGTGATGATCCAGATCACCATGTGGATGGTGTGAATCTAATTATGAGGGGAACGAGCTGCTTGGTGGAGGTCTGCGCTCTCCGAGTGCTCTTCTACTCTGATGATGATTCTGATGTCGCAGATCCTGCTTTTGAATTTTCAGAAACCACTGTGCACATGACACTTTATAAATGTAGTGTTTCAAGCAAAGACTAACAAACTAAACAACAACAAAAACAAATACCGGTAGGTCTGTTTCTATGCACTTAGACTCTGGATACTGTATTTTGTTGTATAAATTGCTGCCATACTATGTTGGCATCTGATGCTTGAAATCTGACCCAGCAGGTCTTTGTGTGGTTTATTTGAATATTAATAACAAATTCAAAGCCAAAAGTGCTCGGCAAAGTTTATTTAGCACCTCTGAGACTTTTCAAGCACTCTCTGTTTACATAGAACAAAATGCATGTTAAATGGAGCCACAGATTTTTATTTTTTTCTTCTTCTCCTCCAGGGCCCCTGCTACATAAACTTTGATCGATTCCCTCTTGATCACTCTAAAGCCGAAGAGGACTTCTCTGGTTGGGACCGTGACTTCTGATATTAAAAAATAATAATAATCAAAGACCGCAAGAGGTGCCCCCCCCCTCCCCCATATATGAAACAGAATCAATGCAACCTCATTACATTCAGTCATGTGTTGATAGTAGAAACTTCATCATGGGGGAAAAAAAGGAAACAAAACATTTAATGCAAATTTGATCATTAAAATAGAGTGAACTACTTGGAATTATTGCTTTCACAGATATTTGTTTCTCTGTTGCTATAGTGACGCAACCATCCACATGGCAATGGGCCAAAAATATGAAGCGTTTAAGAGATATTTTGACATTCTGCTTCCAGGCGGTCTGCAGCTATATCTGGTGCTTGCTGAAGAAACGTAATGCTTTTAAGACCGATGACGTTCAAATACATTCAAGCGTTTGCCAGCTGAGAAAAAAAGGATTGATTTGAATTTGGTAATCTGGATAAAATCGGTTTGTTCCTTTCTTCTTAATGCCTGTGACGACTGAGACCATTTCCCCCACATCATCCCAAAAAAAGTCACTTGAAAGCAATAGCATTATTCCAAGGGGAAAGGACCCGCACTCAGATGTTTCCTTCCAGCCGAAAAAAACAAATTGAAATCTAGAGTTAAATGCATTGACCACAGAGGCCCAGAGGATGTACAGCACATTTGTCCTGAAGTGGACTCCACACTATTTGTATTTACCTGCTGTCAGTTACATCAAACAACCTGCGTAAACAGGATTATAGGATCAAAGTGAACAGCAGAGGGGCCAGAAAGAAAGAATATACTGTTGTCTTTCTGTGAGGCACCTCCACTCGAAGTTTCACCCACATGTGCATCATTACGAATTTTCTAAGCAATTGTCCTTTGTTATTAAATATGACTTTCCTTCTTTGACCAGCTGTTGCAAATGTCCTTTTTACGAGTAAACTGAAAAGTCATTTTAAAATAGGGGAATAGATAATGCAACATGCCCCATCTACTTTAACCTTCTTGCAAACATTGCATTGTGTGGTTCAGGTATTGCACCGTGGAGTGCTTTATTGTCAGGTGAAATCAGCGCAAATGTCTGTTATTGTAGACCCTGGGCCCTCAACCAGCCCACTGCATTAAAAAAAGCTCTGATCCAAAATTGTAGGTTCAATAATGTCTGCTATTGATGTCTTCTGGGAATACCTCTGTGGGAAGTTTCTGCTGTGCCCAGTGTGAGAGGATTGACTACCGACTCTCTAACGTGGGTGCAGACAGACAGATGATCAGCAGGCCTCTTACTTCCTGTGACGCGGGTTTTTGTACATGAAGTCCTTTAGCCTCTCTTGGGCAAAAATGCTATAGTTGCCTGCGGAGTCTTCATAATACCCTTTTGCTCCAACGCCACAATTTCAGTGCATGTGTGTCGACCTTTTAGCAGCTGTCGAGTCATGGAGCGCCCACTGATAAAGCCATATTGCCTAAATGTTTGTTGGACTTCAAATGCACAAATATTTTTTTCTCTAATTCCATCATCTTGAAGGGTAGAGCAGTCAAACTGGCATATTGATAGTTGGAGGGTCCTTCCTTCCTTTTTTTATATTGCTGTGATGCAAGCCTGCTTCCATATCTTAGGTAATGATGCTGTATCCATTATTTACTTACACCTTTAATTTTAATACTGCGAGTAGATTCTTACGGGTCCAGGAGTTTTTGCTGGGTTCAGCCCTCGTACACTTTTCTTGATATCTTTCACCTCTAGTTTGATTTTTCCCGGAGAGTGAGAGACGATCAATATCTGATAGCACAGGAATTTCCCCAGTAAATTAAATACACAACAAATGAAAAACAGCTTCACAACCACAACCAAAACATCATGTTCAAAAGGAGTATGAGGAAGTCGATACTTATTTAATCCTACCCCTTTACTATGTATACATTCAGCGTCAACACTCGACCGCTACCTTATCTTATACCACTATAGTATAACTTTAATAACACGTATTACCACATTAAAATAGAAATATTCTACAGCATATGAACTTGAAATAATTACATATTCTATAATATATTTTGTCCTCTCCATACCTCATAAAACATATTTATAAAAATTAAAAGAATTAAACTTCATCGAACTTGATCTTCACGAAATTTTCAGGAAATATTGGGGAACTTACCAGGAATAATTGATTACATTTTGGTGATGATCCATAAGAGATCCTGGATTCTGGATCAGTTTAAAGTTTTCTGTAACATTGCAGTACCGGTAAATAGAGCTTCAAAATTTGTTCCTGAATTTCTTGGTTGATTATTGGCTGATGTTTATGGAATTTGACACAGTCATGTAGGAAGGGGGCCTCTATCTTACCACCACATTTCATCCAGTTTGGATCCAGATTGCGGATACTGTCGTGATCTGGATTTTCCCATTTAATTATAATGGAGGCTTAAAAAAAATAAATCCTATCTTGTAAAATCCTGATTCAATTCACTCACTAAAAATCACATTCATAAGCGGTCCGATATGTACTATCATGAAAAATGAGCCCAGGAAAATATCATTACACATACATTTTGACCCCATTTGTCAGGGTTGCTATGGTGACCTTTGCTGCAGGTTGATTTCTGCCCCTGCACAGCTGCGGTGGCATCGTTGAACTGAACGAGACGCACCTGTTACACATCTCACCTAATCAGCTCCCGCCTCTCTGGACAGTTCTCTGGACAATGGATTTCAAGGCCCAACCCACTGGGCCACTGCTGCCAAATTCCCAAAACAATTTACCAGGAGTGGGGTTCGAACCCACGCGGACAAACATCCATTGGATCTTAAGTCCAACGCCTTAACCACTCGGCCATCCTGGTACACGGAGCCAGAGGGATCAGCCATTGCTGCACGAGTGAGTGCTTTTTGTGAATAACCTCTAAACTAATATTGATATCAATGTGAATCATGTTGCTAAAGGTTTGTTTTCATGGTTAAGGATTCTAAAAATAGAAATAAAATAAATGCAGGGCCATTATCTTTAATAACAATATAGGGAGACTGAGGTCCTTTTTTAGTTTGTAGTTTTACTGTTTCCTATCGTGTGCCTTCCCTTACCGGGTCTCCACAAAGCGTTACTATGCTTTTGCTTCTTTTTTGATTCTCTAGATTATTTTGGGATCCATTTGGAGTATCATTCCCATTTGGGACTCAATTCTTTTCTTCACATGGACACACCGATCAACTGCTTCCCACATTGAAGCAAGTCATTCCATTGGGAAGTTAGTTCTTTAAATTTGTCAAACCACTGTTCCTCTTCACAAGCGCACATTTACAGCCACGCCGAATGTAAGGCGGGAAGACACAGAAGATGAATATATTTATTTATTTAAAGCAGATGATGAGTGGCTGGACTCATCATGGAGATTGTTCCCCTCACAGGATGTCATGAGCATGTATGACAAAGAAACTGATGGCATCCACAGATGGCACTGCAGTGCCACAGTTCCGTCTACGCACATGATGATGCGTTTCTGCGACAAAACGCGTCTTCCTGTTTATGGGCTCTGTACTCTCTTCTTGTTTCCATTCATGTGTGAGATTTCCTTCAAGATTTCCTTCTCACTGTGTTCCCTCACTAATTGCAGCCTAATTCTCTTGGGCTTTTTCATCTTATATTCTTGGAGGCAGCTCTTCTTAATCATGTGACCTTTCCCCTGCTTATTGCACTAAGGCTGGGACAATGTGTCTCTGTGTCGGGATGTTCAAGTTTGCTTCCGGCTTCTTCACTCGTCACAAATCTGGGGAAACACAAGTGTTTCCTTACAAGGAGATACATAATTATATCTGCTTTGTTATAGTTCTGGCTCCAACAGTCAGTTTAAATTAGTTGAAAAATTTTTTGGTAACATTTAAATGAAAACATGTTTGCTTTTCACTTCTTGGCAAAGTAAAAAAAAAACATTTCTGTTAGTTGTTAGAGGAATTATTGTGTCATGTATTATTAGTTCAAGAAAAACAGAACTATTTCCAACTTTTTTTGCTGTCACAGCAAATAAAATAAAATTTTTATTAATAAACGTACTCCGGCAGAAGGTTATGGATCCACCAGGCCCATACACACTAGATGAGTAAATAAAAACACAACTGTCACACTACATATAACGTTTTTTGCAGCATATCTAATTTGCCTTCTGTTTCCTGCGTGTGCAAGTTGAGTAACAGTTCTGGAACAAAGACATCTCTAGAATGGACTGCAGTCTTGTGCGGTTCCCTTTTGTTGCCTTTTTCCTTTTTGATTGCTCAGCGAGTGAAATCTTCAGACACGGGTGACGGTGTATGTTACCGCATCTGATGGAGTCTGCTGGCTGACCTTCATTTCAATTACCCTCGTATCCTTGATGGAAGCCCTGCTGATTCACAATGTGTCTAAACTGACCAGCAGTATCCTAATGTGCTGAAGGACTGACTTCTGGCATCATTCGCATTCACACGGAATCTAATATGTTTGTGTTTTTGGTACTTACTTTGCTGACTCATTGCCCTTTAAAGCAGGTGCTGTCGCTGTTCTGCTGCATGCATGATGCGATTGATTTGCATGCCACTGTTTCCCAAAAGGCCACCTGTAATCTACACTTTCCTGACAGAACATTGATTCTTGTGCACCAATCAATGCTGCTCGCAGTAGTTTTGCCGTGCACAAATTCTCCGTAAATCGATGCGTCTAAAGCCGCTTCCTCATTCGGCCTCAGTGACCGGCTCATCTTGTGCATCACTGCACTCGAATCCCGAGGGAAAAGCTGCCTTTACAGGTGCTTAAAATGTCTCATTTCCATTTCTCCACTTAAACAAACTGTTCAGACACACAGATGCTATGAATGTTAAAAAACATTTTTTTGTGCCATAGCTCTGATCTTTATGCTTGATGTACTTTCCATTAACCGTGCCAAGATAGACAAGAATTGAAATTGGATTCAGAAGCTTTTTTTCATCTTGCCAGGCTGCGCAGGACAGCTGCATATCTACTCAAAAATAGTTTTTGGATACAGGTCGCCATTATTGCCAAATCTTTTTGCATTGCTTCCATATATTGGAGCTTTATTCCAGTGTTTTTGACTCAAAGGATGCTGAAAACCTGCTGTTTGACCGTCTCTCCTCCAGATCCAGTGAAATTCATTGAATTTATTCATTTCCTACAAAAACAGGATAAACTTGTACAGCTATCAGGAATCCATCCAGGCAGATTGGAGGGGCTTTATGCATTGCAGGTGCAGAATTAATACCCCACCTCACAGACAGACATGTTGTTCAACTAGCAGACTTTAGTGGATGATCCCCTAATGTGGATTTATCCATGCCAGCCTCTCTGCTGAGATAGCCTGATGCAGATGGGGAGAAAGAGCAGGCTACAAAGCAAGAGCAGCTATTCATTGCTATCAACTAATCAACTCAAATTATATTAATTTAAATATTGTTTCACTTGGAGTTCAACCAAATTCTTGCAAACTGTTGTGCATGTATTGTATGTATTATATAGTATTTGCTATTTGGTATCGCTGTCGGATAAGTAGATGAAGACGAGGCAATTACAATCTTGTCTTCAAGAACACGAATGAGTGTTTAAAGTTATACATAGATTTATAGATTATTTTTTTTTACTGTATTTTTTTGCCCCACGGGGAATATTGAGGCAGTAAAGGGCAGGATGTCGCTCATCCTCTCAGCGAGAGAGGATATCCTATCGACAACAGCCTTGACATGACAGGAAAATGCTGTAAACCTTAGGGAAAGGTCAAAGTTAAAGAATTAAAAAGGACCGTTATAAGTTATTCCTGTCCCAACAAGCCCTGAATAATAAAGGGGACATATTGTGAAAAAAACCCCCGTCTCCCGTGTTTATAGACTCATATTTTTGTGCTTTTGGGTCATTACCAACCCAAAAACTACAAAATTAAACCGTACAG
Source organism: Brachionichthys hirsutus (assembly GCF_040956055.1). Taxonomy (NCBI): domain Eukaryota; kingdom Metazoa; phylum Chordata; class Actinopteri; order Lophiiformes; family Brachionichthyidae; genus Brachionichthys; species Brachionichthys hirsutus. The sequence continues at coordinate 1,998,824 of NC_090916.1, read as the reverse complement.
TCAATCGTGCGTAGTTTGCGTAGCTCTGTAATCAAGTAAAACCTCACCGGTTACCATGGTAGCGTGCAGCTGAGAGCGTGCGCGCTATGAGTTTAGTTTTGGTTGCCTTTTCAGAGGCGTTTCTGACAGAGCTGTTTGAGACCGTTTGCTATTTTGACCAGAGACTGTCACAGATACTGCATATATGTGTTTGGGAACTGTGTTAAGTTGTGGAAAAAGAGTATAATATGTGACCTTTTTAAAAAAACATTTTGAGGTGTAAAATGCATCAAGTCATGAGTGGCAGCTGTCTGGATCCAAACTGTGCTTGTGAGGAACAGTGTGTGACTGGTGAATCATCTACCCCGATCCATTATCCGCCAGGGTCTGTCATCGCTCGTGTGATTTGCACGCCACCGTGTCCTCTGTTGCCGAGCAGCACAGAACAGCCGGGTGCAGGTTGTTTTTCTCGTGCTGTTATTTTCAAGCTCTGTGTTGCTTTTGACAAAATCAAAGGGCCTTAAACAGAAACTCGCCGTGCCAAAAAATACTGCAGCTTACAAAAGCAATGCGGTGGCAAAATAACAGCCATCGTTCTGGGGAAGGATTTTTTGTTTTCGTACATATATTAGTACATACTGTTGTGATAATTTTTTGGAGTTACTCTCAAATAATGTTGTCAACAGAATATTGGAAAGACTAAACTGATTATTGCATACGGAGCTATAAAACAATCCATTTTGTAGACCTAAAACCTTTTAGAACAGAAAGTTTTAAATATTGTTGTGGCGAGTTAAGAACAAATATAGGTTGGCGCCATAGTGCTGTCAGAGATGGACCAGACCACTAAATGTGTATTAATCCTCCATTGGAAGTCCCCAAAAATCATTGGGGGACGACTTCCAGACACACCTTCAAAAAAAAAACATGCACTTCCCATATATCTAGATCGATCTCTGCATTGGGTCTTCTTTAAAATCAGCGCAACACTCATTTGTCTTTTCATTTCATCTGTTGACAATAATGAAACACGTTTTACACAATACTTGAATTTAATAAGCAACTTTTTTTTTCAGAAGCTGAAAACACGTCCTTTAGTGGTTTTCACTTATAAAATATTTGATTCTAAACCATCTCAAAGGTTTTTCATGAGTTGATGTCGACATACTAACATTAACATCTTAACATACATACATATTAACAAACTCAAAGCAAAGCCTGCTATTTTAGACACGTCTGATCTATGACACTCGAAGCATCATGGAACATTTCATGCGATGCTTGAGGAAATCCTGTGCATGCATGCGTGCACACGAGCCCCCACAAGTATATCAGCAAATGTTTTTACAAATAAACTTATTGGGGAATAAAAAAACAACAACAACAAATCAACAGAACAAATGATTATTTTTAAATGATGCTACAAAATAGAATTAAAAAGGTGCAAGTTCAGAAGCTGAAAAATTACAAAGTTGGATCTTGGCTGATTTCACTGATTTTGAAAATTAAAATAAATAAAGGCTTTAAAAAGTCTGCAGCTTATCCAGTGAGCCAAATGCACTTCTTTGCCAACATAAATCAAAATTTTACATCATGATGTGCTTACATTCACGATGCGTCTCATTTCTGCTGCCGCGAACGAGGAGATACATTCAACACGCTCTAACTGGGATTATGTTGGCGCCGGATCCTTAATTAAAAGACAGTCCCCTTGGGAGAGGAGATGAAGACACGTGGAAAATATTTCCGTGGGTGGACAGGAACTCCTCTTAATGTCAACACGCTCACAGTGAAGACAGTCACGCACGACCCTGCGTGTCTTAACATGTTACATCACGATCCACGGTCAGGACTCCTTGACAGCGCTGACAGCTATTCTCTCTGTAGTTGTCAATCACACAGCTGATCACTATTGGGGGGGGTTCAGCCTGAAAGCTCAGTTTGCTTTTCTTCAGTGAACTCCACACTGACATGCTTGCAGTTGTTCCTTAACTGTCTTTCCCATCGTGGATGGCTATTAGTTGTTTTTCGGGAAATACAAAAGAGTGCTGTTTCATCTTGATGACGCTTTTGACTTGATCGCACCTGACAGCTGACGACCTTTGCAAGTCAAGCTCTGATGCGTTCAAGAAAACAAGAGCTTCAGAGCCGGAGAACTTTGCAGCATCGGCTATTTGCAAACCCAAGATTGTGCGAGAAGTAACTAACCGGCTATGGCTGGAGCAATGAAGTTACAAAAGAGGTAAAATGACCTTGAAATGTACTGGAGATAATGTACCCTGTCGTAACAGAAACATTCCGTTTTCCAATCATGAACCCATCGATGATAATAGACAGCAGGTTTGTAGGTTATTTGGCAACATGTGTTAAGTAGTGTCTGATGAGTCACATTGTAATGTGAATGCAGGGTATGTCAGTGCTACAAAAAGACACACATGGGCTACATTACAACTTAAAATAACATAATACAATTCACCCGCCCCCGATATATCCTGAATATCACATGAATTTTGTATTCTGATTGAAAAGAGATATTAATGGCGACATTCCGATATCCAACGTCTTCTCATATCGCCACACCAGAGACATTTTCTTTGATCAGAGTCACGCACATCCCGAACCTACAAAAACGGTGGCGTACATTCAGTGCAGACAAGATAAGACAACAGTGTTTTCTCCTTCGACTTTATAAATGAAGGTATTGATGAGCGTTTCTGTAAAGCTGTAAGACCGACTTCATGTCCGAACAGCGTACAAGATGTGCCTGGGGATTGTCTTTTATTTTTTTCCTTCCAATTTCAAAAACAAATGAAAGTGTTGAGAGACTGGCTTCAATTGTCATTTTTGAATATCTAGTGTTTGGTTCAGTTTCAAGAAGTCTGCAGGAGAGGATTTAAGAAAGAAAGTGCTCATCTTCCGCTGTTTTGGACAAGCAGCATAATTACTTTGGAGCAGCAGAGAACAGTTTAATCGGACGGTGCGGTTGAGACAACCATCCCTCTGCTTTTTTTAAATACACACACAATGTCTTTATTCTAAAAAATTACAAGTGGATGAACAAAATGTGTCTCGGCCTTTCGATGCTCCCCATCCTCCCGCTCTGTGTCGTTTTCTGTAAGGCACGTGGATTATCCTTTAGGGTAAAGAGCTGAATGTCACTCAAGGAGGAACAAAAAAAAAGTCAACATTCGTGTCTTGGGTCAGGAACCAACTGACAGTTCACAAGGCATATGAATTCACACTGTATGAAGAGAAATCCATAAATAAAGAATAAATCCTCTCCATTGTGTTGGAATGGGACGGCTGCCTCGTCAAGGACCAGCGTTCATTGGGGGGGATTACGTTTTTTTTTATCACAGTAAGAATCCTCTTTATCTGATGCAGATTTCAGAGCCGAACAGGCGCATCTATTGCTTTGAATTGTGTGCACACAGGCTCACCTGCATGCGGGCAAATACAAAGATGTTCGTTGCTGGGATTTAATTTCCTTGCTCAATGAGGGCTTGTTAAAAATCCTGCCTACTGCAATCATCGGTTTCAGTCTGGAGCACGTCCCTGATTTGGGCTCAATCGCAAGCACAGCTTTTGATCACGTTGGCACAGATATAATTATAAAGAGGTTGAGAGCTGCTCCTTGGAATCAATGCAACCTGTGAGCCCACCGTAATAACGTCTTGTGTTGAACACATACATGGACCGAGCATCTGTTTCTAAGTCGCCATCAGTGTTTTCAATCAAAAAGATTGCACCATAATCCACCTTATCGCGGATGCTCCGTCGGTGAGCACCGGAGTGTGTTTTTTGAAGCTCCCTCTGCTACCACGTGTTAAATCTCTGTTCCACAGTTTCTCCTCATTTGAGATTTTCAATGATGGCGATCTGCCGTCGGTCGGCGTAGTCTGGGCTCAGGCCGTTCAGGTAGAGGCTGCCGTTCCTGGCCAGAGCACCTGGGATGGGACTCATGCTGGGGCAAGCCTCCCTGTCCTCATACAGGTTGACTGACAGCGCCCTTTTGCCAGGGGTCATTTCCTGGTTGATGGAGCAATTCATGCCCAGCTCAGAGGACAGCTTGCGCTTCATGGACGCGGCACGCTGGAATTTGTCGTAGATGTCCACGCTAAGCCGTCGCCGGGTCTCCTTGAACTCTGCTGACACGTTTGCTGTCCACTCAGCTGCGTGAATTCGGAACTCCCCGACCTACAGAGTAAAAATAAAAAATAAAGATTGATGTATTGCAGGTGGCCGAGCACAAACAAATATACACATGCATGTAATTTTAGACATGCATTGCGAGTTGGAAAAAGCTTGCTATTCTAAAGAAATATAAATGTTAGTGCAGGCAGAGTTAAAAAATAACAAAAAAAATAATAAGGAAATCCAAAAGTCGACTTTGTATTGTAGAACACTTTAAATGTAATATAATGCACATAAAAGATAATTCAGGAGCTAAAAATCAACACCCTCCATTTAACTGGGGCCAGAAAGATAAAGGTTTTGTGTGGTGAGGATTTTTTTTTGTCTCTGTTCTCGAGTGTATTCACTTAGGAAAGAAATAAAAAAAACAACCCTAGTCACTCTTGTCAACATAAATACCGTTTATGTTTATTAACGTGTTCCCCGACGGCTTCCTGCTTTGAGCAGCCGTTCCTGGGTCTCGGCTGCTCTCCTGTTATCTTCAGTGATTTCAGTTCTCAGTGTGTAACTGCTGATGTGGCGATAAAAAGCTGTGGTGAAATGACTAAACTCCATGTGATGGTTTCAGCCCAGCTACTTTCAGTTTATCTATATTCATGTGCACCCATATGTGCTGGTACAACACATACACACGCACACACACACACACACACACACAAAGGTGCCTGTCATCGTTCTGTTCTTCTCACTTTCCTGCCTGATCTTCCTCACCCCTTGCATCCTCTCCCAACCTCCCACCACAATCCTCTCTCTCTCCATAATTTATGTTCCTGCGGAGCTCACAGGCGCCATTGCAGCTTTTCCATCAAGCTGGTTGTGCAAGGATTTCCAGACTTACATCGAGTTCCACCCAGCTCTGCAATGTGCACATGGTTGATTTCTGCACTGAGTGCACATAGATTTGGATGTGCAGGTAATGAAAGTGCCAAAACCAGCAACGTCTCCTATTACTCAGCAGCGACAAGGTGAATATTTAAGCCAGGTGTTGTATGAGATTTGATTTAATCCACAGATCCACAGCGAGGATTCATCGCCACGGATCTATGGCTGGAACGGGAAATGGAAAACACTGAGGCGTTTCTCTGTCCCTAAAGGACAGCGATGAAGAGATGGTGATCGCACCTGTGCATCCGTCCAGCAACATACACAGACCCTCCAGGAGTAAATACGACAGTGGATCTGTCACAGTTGGCCCCACCTCCATGCAGGTAAAGAAAGCTCAGAGGCTGCTGCTCTACCCCATCCTGAATCCTATAGTCCTGAGATGTGAGATGATGAGTGCAGCGACACTCCAGCTGCAGAAACGGTGGAGTGCTTCTCTATCCTCTGACCATTTATGCACAAAGCACAGCAGCTTAGCTTCATAAATATCACATTCTGCATTCATCTCCAGGTCCGAAAGCTCCTAATTAACCCCAAGGCATTGGCAGAGGTGGATCAAAGTGCCGCTAACTCTGATCAAAGAGTTGCTCTGGGTGGATTCTGCTGCATCAATGTGCATACTACATGTCCTTCTCAGGCCGAGGCACCAATGGGTGAACACATGAGCAATGGTACAAGGATCACATGAATTTGTCCTAGCGATATCGTGTGAGCCGTGCTCAGTGCAAAGCTTTGGATAAGGCCAACGGAAAAGGTTCATTTAGTGACTGATGGGAAGGTTTGGAATGATGATTCTGGACTGAAATGTATTTGCTCTGAGGGAAAATTTAGATTTAACTGGATAGCTGGTTCATCGTCCATAAAAGATATGAAAAATATATCATTGTGAAAATGTCTCCAGCATCTTGCAGTGATCCTTGTCTCAGCCTCCTCACTTCTAAGTGAGAACCCCCCCCCCCACCAAGGTGAGATTGACTTCCCCTCCTCCTTTACTGCAAAGTGGTTTCTTATCTCCCTCTCACATCTATAACCCCAGCAGACGCTTCATCACAAGTCACCGCACATCAGCGCCTACCTCCTCTTTAGTTTTCTTCGAGATGACACGGAACCAGTCTCCAATCATGCTGAGCACAGCAGCGAAGTAAGCCAGGCCGACCATGATCCAGAACCACACCACGGGCTTGTAGTAGTTCAGGTAGTCCGGACTGTCTGACCCACCTGAAGAGCCAAAGACGCAACAGATCAGCTGTGTTTTTCTTTTTGGTTTTATATTCACAAGGACTAAGCTGCTTTTTCCACGTCGCTTTTTTGTCAGATACTTGGAAAAAATGAAGGAAGAAATGAAGTAACGCAGAACAAATTTAAAGATAACCCGTTGAGTTTTGTTTTTTTGACCACCTCATGCATGGCGTCATTGATCCCTGTTGTTTCTTTTGAATTATTATTCAAGAACAAACTTCATTCAAGACAAAAATCCAATAACTATATAATGTTGCTCTTATGATGATTTTTTTTTTGCATGACATTGACTATCCAGGTCTGGAGCGGCACCTGAGTCCACACCGGATGCACGGAATATTACATTAGGTGCATGGAGCTGCTTCATTTAATGCCCTATTTGCCCTCAGTTGATGTGTAAATGTAGCGTGTGCTCCCCCACCCGGTGTCTTTGAATGAGCCCTGGACACATTAGCTGCGGCGGCGCAGTGCAGCCTGCTCATTGTGTGTTAGGTAAGGCCCGTTACAGCCACCAGTTTAACCAACCAAGTGTGACCGTAACTACCGATGCAGGCGGTGTAATCGAATCTACAATCATTAGGCCCGAGTGAAATCTAGCAGCTGAGTGACTGTGATTCTTCAGCCTCTGGCTCCCTGCAGGTACGATGATTCTACTGTCACCTGCTCAAATGCACACAGGCAGCAGCGGCAACCACGGCGCCACCTTGCTCCTTCGTGATCAGGCTTGACTCAAATGGAAGAAAACAAATGAATGGAAAAATCTGGAGTTCATGTTTCAGTGAATAACATTTATGGAAAATGAGTGGCTCACAATCTCACGTCTGCGGTCAAGGTCGCAATTTGGTTTGATATCCTCCTGGGACACAGCACGCCAGTTAGCATGTCCTCTGTAATTGACAAATGTCCACTACAGAGGACATGCTAACTGGCTGGGTCTCAGGAGGATATTTGGAAACAAACAAACAAACACAAATGACAATAAATATTCCTTGTACAGACCAACAAAATGCATTTTGTGAATTTGTGAAGGAGCGGTTGATTGGACTTTTGCCACATGTGATTTGAGTTACCTAAAGAATGATGCAAAGGCAGCTACTCAAACCTCTGGGCAAAATGACATATGGGTTTTTTTTTCAATTGAATGATACATTTGGTAAGAAAAAAAGTGATGGTAGCTTTTTGAAATTAAGCACTTTTGGATCCATTCTAAAAAGGACATTTTTCCATCTTCACTTTAGCCTTATCCGTTTGTTTGTTTGTCTGATTGCTTCGGGGCCCGAAGATGGCTTAAAAAAATAAAAGCAAAAAAAATGACCTTTTTCACCAGCAACAAAGTCTCCGAAGCCGATTGTGGTGAGGGTGATAACGACAAAGTAGATGGACTCCAGCGTGCTCCAGCCCTCGATCTGCTTGAAGATGACGGCTGGCAGGGCCACAAAGATGAGACACCCGAAGAGGATGAAGAGCAGCGTGGAGAAGACACGGATCTTTGTTTGGCTGACTTTCCATTTCTGCGGGGCAGATAAAAGAACTGCTGAGAATAAGCTATAAACTTTCACACGGAAAACAAAAAACTAAAAGAAGAGAATCAGAGGAACAAATACAATCATCCAGCGCTGGATATGAATTGAGGCAGTGGTGATTATTGATAGCATAAAACTAACATTTGCTGTTGTCTAATATCTCCAGCATCAGGCTACCGAGCATATGTGACATAACTTTAGCTGTGAAGGCGGCTCCTACGCCTGAGCTGTGGAGAGGCAGAACGAAATAGGATTAGAAAATAATTGTGCATCCATTCTGTGATATCGGCTGCAACTTGAGCCAAGGCTTCCCCCTGCTTCGCTACGACAGCCTTTTCTCCTTGATGTGGACTACCGGTACTTTCAGCTGGTGCACTGTACCCTTTTCCCCTTTCAGTTAAGTAAGCCCAAATCTCATGAAGTGCAAGCACATGTTAGATCACAGAGTCCGCGGTTACTACGCAGAATAAAGCTCGCTATAGCAGTGTACATATTAAAAAGAAATGGGGGGAGATAAATTATGGATTAGTGAAGCTTCTCTGCACAGCAGCCGTTCCAGTCATTTTATTCCCAGTGTTTGGGCACAATCGACAACTTCATCCTTCCCTGGAGGGGAAACTGCACAGAATCAGAATGATCTCAAACCTGTTGCTGCCAAGCATCCTGGTGAAAAATTGCTTGTGTTCGTGCTTTGTTGCTGAAAATGGAAGCTCTTATAGTGGAATCAGGGAATATGTTAATGACGTTTTTTTTTAAATTCTCCATAGGTTTGAGCCCATGGTTTTTGCAGAAATAAAACATAAGCAGATTAAAAAAAAGGAGCATCCTTTAAAAAAAAAAGAGTTCCGGAAAGAAGAGTACATTATAGTGAAATTCTGCACTGAGCATCTTCTAGAATAGATTGACGTAATGACCCTATTTTTCAGTTATTTGGAACATAGAAAGGGAAACAAAATGCCACAGTAATGTATATAGCAATGATTGCAGTGTTGGTAGCAAAGGTAGTTACAGTCAGGGATGTAAAAAGCAACAATTAAAACACGGCGTTTTCCTGCTGTCAACAGAAATACTGCTATAACAATGATGTAATACTGCAGTAGCAGAAAAACACTGAGGATGATCGATGGAGAAAGAATCTTACTTTCTGCCTCGTGCTGCTGTTGGGATGTAATATACGCTGGATCTCAGCATGCAATTAATTCCTCACGCTGGAAAAATGGCGTGTAAGTGTCAGCGACTGTGCGGTTGTCTTTATCACGCAGCGCGTTGTCTGCACAACACGAAAGTATAGCACGCCACTAACTGTTGTACTTCAGCACAATAGAGTACGGCTGTGAGGCTGCAGCACTTAGCAGTAGTGATCTTGTACTTTGCCTTAAATCAGCAGCCATTAAATATTAATGCCATAATTAAACATTTAAACATTTTCCTTTGACTGCTTTTACTGTTTATGAACCACTTTGTTTAGCATCAACCTGTTTGATTTGTCCTCCAGGCCATAAAACTGCAGTCGTTGCATTTCCCATAGAAACTAGAACTACCATGCACTTCCAATATCGGTTGAAATATTTAGAGATCTGAGTTTTCAATTCTGCACATGTTTTCTACAGCTCTGAGGGGAAATCCTGCACTTTTCAAGGTGTTTCTGCTGCAGCCCGACTCCACACGGATAGAGCATCTCTGCAGGAACAGCTGCAGTACCACGATAATGAAATCGCCGGATGTAGCTGTGTAGCTTTGTCTACAGTAAAAACACGTGTTCATACAGGAAGGTGCAAATGAGAGATACACACAAGCTTACCACAATCATCTTCTCTACTTTGGCAATGCCCTTTCCAAAAATAGTCCCCAACTGGTCCCCGACACCGGCCAGTAAGAATCCAAACAAAGGAATTCCCAGCAGAGCATAAATGATGCAGAAGATCCGTCCTCCTTCTGTGTGTGGAGAGATATTCCCAAATCCTGACAGACGGGAACAGAATAAGAATCAGAACAAAGCAGCTGCACCAAGCAGGAGAGATTTCTTGAAGAGATGGAACATTCTGTATTTAAGGAATATTACTGTGCTTTTTTACATTTATTTATTATTAGTTATGTACAGTTTTATTTTAATGTTTTACCTTTTGTAGCCTCCGTTTTTTTTCTTTGTTTGCATCAGTCTGATATAGAAGAGAGGATTATTGTGAGTGACAGTGAGAGGCAGCTTGCGGGACAGCAAAGTGTGCCGATGACACTTCATCGTGTTGGAGAAGCTTTTTCACGCTCTACTCAGGCTTTGACAAATGAAGACGTCGTTCACACAAAATAAATCCTGTGAGTTTTGTTTCTATAGTTCCAGGGATTTTTTTTTTGTCACTGGCATCCTCAAACTGGATGGATGACAAACTGCTGATTGACAGGATGACAGCACGGAAACAACAGACTGGCTTTCAGAAATGTCACAAGTGGGGGGATGGAATTTGTGTGAAGCACTGACTAAGGCTCAATTAGATAATGATGATCATTTACACACAAGGAGATTCTAATGCAAAACAACCCAAAAAAGATAAAACTACAGCGCATAACCGTTTCCAATCATGTAATCCTGCCATCATGTGCTGCGATAAAAAAACAATCAGGCCTCTAGAACTCTGCACACCAGACTCAGCTCCAACCTTCATGACCTTTGCCTTTCACTCCAACAACATGTGGCCAGCATCAACACTTAAAGAAAAGGTCTGCATCATGAACAGCATCATTACCTGACTCGCCAGCCTCACACCGGAGGACGGCGAGAAATAATTGCCTATCGAATCTAAATGGCGATTAGTGCAGTGTGAGAAACAGGATGCTGGATCATTGGTTGTTGGCTGCTGGATAGATGAGAAGCAGCAGCACTGTGCTTGAAGCTGCACTGATAAAAAACAGAGTTAGATAAATGAATTCTTGTTTACAGCCTCGGCTGCTGAATGCTGTCACGTCATGATATCTGATGCGCTGTGTGGTTCCACTGTGCTACGGCGCTGACAGTCAGAGGCAGGTGGATGTCATTGCATAAAAATAGGAGATACAAATTTAATACTGACTAGTTCAAAATGTGAAACAAAATGTTTATATTTAATTTCGGATTTAAACGGAGACGGAAAGATGAACCGGTTTCACACTTGACGACAACATGGCTTCATAAATTATACATTAACCCCAATGTTTCCGCTTTATTATGAAACAAGGTCTCAAAATGGGCAAAGCCGTTTACCAAGCATGGCCCACAGACCGCTGCGCCACGGACAATAAAAGTTTAATGGCTTCCTTCCAAACTAATTAAGTGATGCTGGGAGGGAAGATGGCAGAAAACTAGAAGTTGTTCCTGTCTAGTCATAGATTGATTGATTGATTCATCTTATTTTTAAATGTAACAAAACATGTACAAATTTTAAAATATATTTAGTTGTTTTTAGATGGTTTTTTTAATAAGCTGATTAAAAAAGCAATGTCTTATTGTTTTAAACAACATTGTTTAGATATTTTGGGATGCTGCCCTGGTAAGATTTTAGATTTAGATTCAGTGCTGAAATGGATTTTTCACTGTATGCTACCAACAGATGATTTAAAATGATGCATATATTTCTGTTCAGTTCAGGTTATCGGTACTCCAGAAGGTAAAACATTTGTCAAGAACAATGTTAATACATTTTAAGAATAAAAGCGTATTGAGTCGGAATGCAACAGTTAAAGAGATTAAGATAATCCAAAGGGGACAAAATATTGTGCAAACCATTTAAGCACCTTCTGACATACAGGAGAGGAGGGAAAGGAGACAGGAGATTATATCTGTCCATTTCCTGCATGAAATATATGGATGAAAGCAAGTGTCTTGGGAAAATGGTGTATTGCTTGAAAGCCTCACATTCAATTACAGATATAATAATAAAAATCAATAATCCATGCATGGATAGGGATTCTTGCTCAACCTCTTTGGATAAAACCACAAGAATATAAGAGGGTTTTTGTACTTTTCTGGATTTTGCTCTTTTTCTATTATCTTTGAAGGTCGGCTGATGGAAAAACGTTGTGCAATTGCTTTATAAGCAACACCAGTGTGAGGGTCGTGTGGCTGCACTGGCTGATTGGCCTACGACTCACACCTGTTTTCTGCCTCTCATCCCAGACACACCTGAGGCTGATTACGACCGGCCTTCATAAGCCCTGCTCCGCCCGCTGTTCCTAGTCGGACTATTTTTCATGGATCGCGTCCCTGCGTACAGAATGTCTTTCTGCCGCTCCTCATCCCTGGGATCTGCCTTTGTTAGAGTTTTGTATTTTGAGCTTGCTTATTTGGTTTGTTCTTTTGGCTGTGTCTTTTTGTTTAACAAGATATTTTCGTTGGGCTCCAGCAACCCCGTAACCCGTGCGCAGCTCCGGGATAGTGACTCGACTGATGAACATTCCAGTAAAGCTTATAGTCACGTTTGTACTGTCTCCGTCCTCTGTTTCTTGGGGTCCTCTCGCACCAGTCCGTAACAACCAGACTCCTTTGCAGAGCATAAAGTATAACGTTTATCCAGAGAGAGAGCGTATATAAATGGAACATATTGTTCCAGTTGCGCTAAAACTATCATTTAATCTTTCTGAAACACGCTGTTTCAGTTATGTCTGTGCGAATTCTTTATTATAAAATGCAAAGATTTTTGGAGAGAAAAAAATACATTGCAAGCAAAATTAAAGCACTTCTTTTCAAGATGAAATGAGTGAAATACTTTCTTTTACTCTCTGGCTGAAAGCATTTACCTTTAATCTGAAGCAAATGCACACCTTTAAAACTAAACGACAACAACAATTTATGAATGGGATGTGACACCATAATAGATGAAGGGAGCCCATCTATCATCAAAGAGACAAGCTAATGTATGTTGCCATCTGTGTGTGTGTGTGCGTGTGACTAATGGATGTTTGTGGTGGTGGTGAGCAGACGTTGGCAGGTCTGCTGCCTACAGAAGGTTTGGGTTTGCAAATACTGCAATTTAATGTTGAAATATTCATCAACACGGCATCCTGCTGACCCAAGATGCTCATTAATCTGGACAAACGCAAAACAAAAAATGTCTTCCATAAAGAGAAATCACTTCATTGCAACTCAATGAGTAGCCAGGCTTAGCTGTGTGTGTCTGTGTGTCTGTGTGTGTCTGTGTGTGTGTGTGTGTGACCTCCTCCATTTTCCTGATTGGTAAGCTCTTCCAGCTGGAGGTGACAGAGCTCTATCAAGCCGTATGTAAAACGCATGCTGGAGGAGGGAAGTGTGTTTCAGCCTGGGCTCTCTGGATGTGCTGCGTGACGACGGCTCCTTGATTACAGCAAAGCAAAGGAGACGCTTCAAGATCATATTCTTTTAATGTCCTGCCAGACCAGAGCTCTTCAGTTTCAGAATTTGTAAAAAAAAAGTGCTTCAACATATTTTAGAAATTATTTTTTAATTTTTTTAAATCAAAGTAGGATTGCTTCTATAATCTCTGAGATCTGATGAACCCAAACATCTGATATTGTCATGGATTTGGATTTCCTTTGCCCCCCCCCCCCCCCCCCGTTTTATTTTGAAAGCTCATTTCCTTGCGTTGTACTTTTCACTGAACACTTCTCTGCCTTTGTCTCGTCTTCCCGCCTCGGAGGCTTTTGATTAGGTCTGTGGTTTTTTCTTTTTAGCCTTATCTTCTGAAAGCATGAGCTCTTCAGTTCCTCAGTTAAATCTCTGGACGGCTTCTGCTCTGCCTCAGTAGTTCGCATTTGGCGCTTTTTCCTCCATAATGGTGGCACAGATATTTCCCTTTACCTTCAATACCCTTCTGCAATACTATACTTGCCTGAATAGTGTGCGATACTGCTGCAGTGCTCTTGCATGGAATGATGGCCGCCACATTTCACTGTGGCGTAACAGCAAGTCACTGCCTGCTGTTTTACTTCAGTGAAAATGAACACCCTGTGGAATGGGGGCACTGGTGGCACTGCTGCATGTGCACTGATGTTTTCTGCGCTTACTATTTTCTGAGCCCCGACTCGCATGCTTTGTAACCAAGGCAACATTCTTTGAGGGTGAGGAGCACCGTTTCAAACATTTGATTTAAAGGCATTTAGACTTGTTTTTTCTTCGTGCAGATACGTTCAAAGTTTCATTGCTCCTCGCTCGACTTGGCGCATGAAGTATAACATGGGAAAGTAAATGTACTATGTTAAAAAAAGCACTTTCACCCTAATCCCCCCTCCTTTCTTAATCTTTAAGTATCTTAAAATGTCATAGTACTTCTACCACTAGTTGGAAGTATTATCAGAGGCATCTAAAAGGACAGAAGGAGGAGCAGCAGCTAAATTGAAAAGCCAGGAGCCTCTTACCGATTGTGGTGATGACAGTACCAGCAAAGAAAAAGGAGGAGCTAAAGTCCCACAGGCTCGTCTGATTGGAGGACTTCCCTGAGGGGTTCACGCCTTCCCGTACTGCTGAAACCACTTGCTGCAACAGAAAGTGAAGACAAAAGCAGACATTAAAAAACCCTACAGACACCCGGGAGTGTTCATGAGCACAACGTCATGCAGAAGAAAACATTTTCTGAGCTGAGAAGCTGATAAGAATCCAACCAGAAACAACGAGGCATCTGTCCCCTTCATTAATGTCTGTCTGCCTGTCTGTCTGCCTGTCTGTCTGTCTGTCTGTCTGTTAGCAGCGTAACTCAAAGCGTTACTGACAGAACTTTATGAAATTTTCAGGAAATGTTGGGAATGTTAACAGGAACAGATGATTAAATTCGTCATCGCATACCCGAGTCCGATATGTACCATCATGCAAAAGGTCTTCTGGCTCTGATCCAGAATGAGGGCAGGAAAAATATATTTATTACATTTTAACATTGAAAACCCCCAATTCTAGATTCAAAAATCAGTAAAAACACACATCAACTCTGATTCACTTTTACTTTTCATGGCTGGTGTATAAACAATTTAGAACCCTTGGATGATGATCTAGATCACCATGTGGACGGTGTAAATCGATGGTATATTTCCCCCCCAAGCATTTGTTAGACACAACAGCAAGCAGAGCTCTCTGCTTCACAGTGAAATCCTTCTAAGGATCAGTAAGTGCCGACGTCTCCGTACGCACAGACACGGATTTGTAGCCAATGGCGTGTCTGGCTGCAATTCTGCTGCAGAGAAGCATAGACGGGAATATTCAGACTTTACTCAATGGCGTTATGGTCGTTAGGGACTCATTAACCGTTTCTCACTGCAAACTCAGTTATCGATTTCTTGCCGTTCGTCCTCCAAGTGGACGATTCTAAACTGAGCAGGTGACTTTGGCTGTGACACGGCGTCAGGAAGCCATTCTCACGCCAGCTGTCTGCACAGGAATGAAAAGAGCAACATGATTTCCCACTCAGGGTTGCACGCTCACGACAAGAGAGAAGGCTGGACTGGAGCCACCAGCTGGAGGGGATAAAGCACGCCTCTTCAGGACTCCTCACACCCACAGTCTCCTAAACATAGATGTGAGGAATAGTGAAGCTCGCACAATGTGCATCCAGACACAGAGATAATGACTTTGTACCACAGACTTGCACGAAAATAGAATTCAGTGTCTGTAGCTTCGCATTCCGAATCCAACCTTTTGCCAGAGGTTTTAGCGCAGCGCATTAAAATCACATTAAATGAGATCACTAAACCGTAAACACGCCAACCACTTGCTGTTGGTTTATGTGATTCCTCTTTATGGATCTTCCCTGTGGCATCAAGCTGCACGCAGTGATGCAGGAACGCAGCAGGAGTTCACCTGTCATACGTCAGCAATGCAGAGCCAGCAGAATGACAATGTAAGCCACCGAAAGCTTCAGAGGAATATAGTCACAGAGCAGTCCTGATGAGGGAACCTTTGCTAAAGCTTCCTTCATAGGTCAAAGGCTGTCATGCCAGCACATTATTCTCCATCTAAAGAAGAAACTGGCACAAAAATCCTGTCTCCTATTGAATATGGGGGGAATTAACAGTCAAGCAAACCCATGGAGAACCCAAAATTGTGTTTATTTTCATTACCTAAAATACAAAATAGAGCCGAAGTTCGGCCGGAACGTAAGTAGGGGTTTGCTTTCCTCCATGTGCATCCATCTGGAGAGTTTCTCAGCCTCTGCATGCAGGAGGCAGAGGGTATAGATAGACCCCAACAGTGAAGCTGTCAAAAGGTTGATCGTTCTGGACGTGTCTGACATATTAAAGCATGACATTTAAGAATGGGTGGCCATGTTAGGAATTTTAGAGACTTTGCATGCCAGCATTTAAGCAGCACTAAGCAATAGCCTTAATTATAGTACCGGATTCTGCTTGGAAGAATGAATTTTCTTTTCATAAAATGACACTGTGAATTACTTTCCAGACCAGAAAGACTTAAACTTCTCTGCTATTAAGTGGACATGTATGCTTTTTTTTGTGGATCACCTGATGGAAGCAGCTGTTAGAGAGTTTAGGAAATGGAAATGCATGACGCTGCCTGGACCGCTCCGGGTCCAGTTCACTGCAGTGAGACAACAGGGTTCCGTAAGATACAGAATCATTACTGAGACACGCCAATGCTCCGAGCCCTCTTGAGAACACTACGATGATGCAGATGCTAATTCTGATAAAAAAAAGAACCCAGTACTGGACGGAAGACCTATGATTGCCTCATGTGTTTGAATACTTCCAATAGAAAGGAATACATTCTTGTGTATTTCACTCACCAGGTTAGACTATCTTTTTTATTATTGTATTTAATACTAATAAACCCTCCAGGAACACCCTCACAAGCAGTTTGTGTGCGTCCAGCTTTGAACCTCCTCTATGTTTATGGAAATCCTCTGAGCATGGCATCCTGCACGCAGTCCCCAGACATCTGATTTAAATCGTATAAATGAATGCTATATATTTCTATTCTACTGTTTGATCATTTCTAAATTGCACAAAAGGAAATTGTCCACTCACTGTCGCTCAGAAAGCACTATTTAGCAAATCACACGGGGCGATTGGCTCGGCTTTAGTTTCCTGTCCAAAATAAATTGGCCCTATTAATGCTGCGCTTAGGCACACAGCTGCATGGACGCCACGGGAAATAAAGAGCCAGGTGATTTGGGGGCCAGGTTGGCTGCTTCCAAACAAGCACGAGCTATCGAACGGTCTCAGCTTTTCTGACTTCCCTCACAATTACTCCCCTAGAGAGCACATCGCTTTTGAATCCTCTCCTGCCTAGCTTTTGATCAGTGGGGTGGGGTGGGGGGCTGTATCGAAGCTACTCAATAAATCATCTGAAGAGAAACAGCACTTGCTGCTGCCTGATGCATGATGAACAGAGCTGCTTGGTCCAAACTGTGGTCTGGATTTATTTTGAGTATATATTTATATATATTTATACCTGCAGAAACTGTTTCTCATAAAAGCATCCTGAAAGTAGACTGTCCAGTTTCAACTGATTTCAAATCCGCTATCATGCTAGAGTCGAGCGGGTTATAATGTTTACCGTGTTCATTATCTTGGTTCTCTACGCAGAATAAGTGAGGTTTGGACTGATCTATATCTCAGTAGAAGTCTATCCTGTTTACAAGTGAACGATTTGTCCTCGGCAGAATCACCACAGTCGTTAAGCTTCCACTTGTTAGAGCTGATTGATTCCACAAATTCATCCAATCAGCTGCCAGGGCGGGTTAAACAAAAAGTGCTGCACTTCGCTTTCTTAACAAGAGCATCAAATGCTGCTGTCATCGTTTCTCCTGCTTCCAACCCCATTCATCTCCTTCAAGTCAAGCAAGTTCACGACTGGAAAAATCAAGCAGGAATGTGCAATTCTGACAAAATAATGGGCTGCCGGGGATACACGAGAGTGCTGCTGCCTGCTGCACGCCGCTGCACGACGCTGCACGACTCTGCACGACGCTGCACGACGCTGCACGACGCTGCACGACGCTCTATCATATGTCTTTCTGCAGAAGAAAGCAGCTCTGCTGTTCAATCATTGAGCGTTTGTGCGTTACGCTGGTGGTCTCAGGCCCTCACAGCTGCAGCTGTTTGCTCATACATGATAAACTAGTGAAACTACAAGTGAATGCTCCTGTATTTGTTATACAATACGAGTGTCTGGTGGTTATTCATTGCTAAAACCTTACAAATAAGGCCGTCACATTATAGAAATAGATCTACTGCAGCAGAAAACAAAAACTGTTGAATGATAACATGAAATGAGCCGATCTGAGCCGCTGTCAGGAGGATGCCCGTCGTCATGCTTAAATAACACAATATCGACTGTCTGCAAATTGAAATATATAATGCAGCCGCCGAAGTTCACAGAATAAGCATGTATAAAATAATAAATTCATCAGGATACGACTCCCTTCTTTGTGTCCACACAATCCTGAGGGCCCAGTGAGAAAACCAGATAAAGCGGCGTCGACCTTCGCTGTCCAGGGAAATAGAGCGGAAGTCTTTGCTTCCAGTTCCACCTACCTTGACCAAATCCTCTAACTCAGAAGAGTTGACGCAGACGTGTGTGTTCAAGAAGTCCAGTTTCTCCGCCAGGATGGCCAGCTTCTGAGAGCTCTCGTGGGGCTGCTCCAGGGCGCTGAACACCGTCGCCCCGATTATGAGGTAAAGCACCACCAACAAGAAGATGGCGGAAACGGTTTTCCACCTCATTACTGTGGTGCGAGTGTCACACTCTTCATCATCATCGTCTGGGGTGTTCAGCACGACCGGCTTGGTCGAGAAGGACAGACGAGGTTTGGCGTTATGGGCGGCAGTCTTTGGGTCAAGAAGGTCAGGTGCGGCCACTACAGAGGTAGAAGTAATAAAACCAATCAATATCTACCTATCTACCCATCTATCTATCTACCTATCTCTCTATCTATCTATCATGAAACTTGCTGAAACCATCCAATTTTGAAGTGGCTCCAGATATAAAGCTGATTCAGCTTATTTTTTTCACTTCCTGTATCTTTCTGGGATTTCCATTCAGACTAACTGAACCAAAAATCAAAAACAAATCTGTGACCAGAGAAGACATTGACATTTCTGCTTAAAGAAGTTTTACACAATGAATTCAAACAGTTTGATTCTTTTCATTGCTTCAATATCAGACAGAAAATTGGACAAGTGGTGAACTTTAAACTGAATACTAAAGTGTTCCGCAACTGATTAGCTCCTGACCGATACTGCAAAGTATTATTTATTGCTGTGTATATATATATTGGTATTGATATAGGGAATCAAACTTTACCTGAACTAACAGATATTTTAACATATTTTAAAAAATAATAGTAAAAAGCAATTAACTTAATTTAATAAGTGAGATGCACATTTTATTAATTTCTAAAAGGCTGGGTGCGTTCTCAAATAAAATCGACACAAAAATTGTATCATTAAATATGAGTACATACTATATATATATATTATATATATAATATTTGTGGCCCTCTCCGTTATCACCTTCACAGTGAAGCTGCACCGCTGATCCAAGTCATGCAGACTGTTTCCAATCTTCCCATCATTAAACTGCGGCGTCCTAAACGCACTTACTTCTCTACCATCTCGTCTCTGTGTGTTTCCTCATCGACAGATCTTTATTTCTCGCAGATAGCGCGATAACGTCGCATCCCGCCTCCGGTGCGCGCACCGAGCGGCCGCTCCGCTTTCCATAAGGTTCCACCGAAGTGCGCGTCCCTCCACTTCACGGTCCTGGAGGAAAATACATCCAGGACGTCACGTTCCCCGGACAACACGCTCAAAAAAAGAAAGAAAAGAAAAGAAAAAAAAAACGGAACGAAAAATGATGATGCCGTCTACCTGGAATCGGTGCCTGGAGACGTCATTGCGTCTGGAGAAGGACGCAGGGATTGATGGTCCGGGACACGCTGGACCCAGTCCACGCTACATTCCTACTGCTGTGACGTGGAGAGAGAGAGAGAGAGAGGGGGCAGAGAGGGAGATAGAGAGGGGGGGACAGAGAGGGAGAGAGAGAGGGGGGGGGGGGGACAGAGAGAGAGAGAGGGAGAGAGAGAGAGTTGCTCCGAACTGCAGAATGAGAAAGGTGTAACTTGAATTAGGGAATGCGTTATGAAAGACAGCATGTCCTTTCATCCCAGGAGCAGGACACCCTGTCTGTCCTCAATGGCGGCTGCTCAGCAACTCCTTGGTGCACAGCTGGAGAGCAAGCTTCCAGATGCCGACTCGGGTTCTGCTCAGGACCCGAGCTGGTTAGAACCCTTTTGCTTCCTCCAGTTTCCCTCCCAGGGGTTTTCTTATACTTGTTGGCAAACAGCTGCTTGACTGGACCAGTGAATCGTCATGGTGACGGCCCAGTCACAAGTTCAGGGCAGTAATTAGGTCACTTCAGGTGCTTCATACCCCGAGGGGCAGTTTTCCAGTGCATTAATGAAAGCCATGAATTAGTGAGGCAGTCTGTGCAGCTAATGTCCCTGATGTAACTTGATATTCATCTTGATTGTCAGTTTCAGTTCAGCTCGGCTTTCGTCTATGTGTGTGAGAGAGAGAGGGAGAGAGAGGGAGAGAGAGAGAGAGAGAGAGAGAGGATCCTCTCACTGTGTCATCAAAAGCACCAAAACTTTAGCTGCATAATCCCCACTTTTGCTGACATTCATTCTTTAGCTCGCTAAGCAATTAGCGCCTGTTCTGCAAACGTCAACAGATGACAAACGCTCCACAGTCTCCAGTAAGGATCCGTCCTGCAAATGCATCGCTCCGACCCTCACAGGCGTCCAGATTTGCTCCCTCATAAATCAGTTGCAGAAACAACTTTTCCTGCATTTTCCCTTCTATTTTTCCTCCTTTCTTTCAGTACTCTACTTCAATAGACTTTGAATTGATGAAGTGTTTGGCCTCCACTCACACGCTCACAGAATGGCTGATTAGCTTTCACACGAGGCCTGAGTTTTCACCCGCCACCCTCCTGGGCTGGTGTTGGGGGGCGTGGCAGCTGCTGCTTCGTTCTAAAGGCGAGCAACGTTTTCCTTTTAATGATGTATATTAAACATTTTGGGTTTTTATGGATGATGGAATTGCATTGTTTTGGCTGCAAGTGTTTATCTCCCTTTGTGCCCATATGATAAAATCTTTTCTTTTCTTTTTATATAGACAGTGTAAAACTACAGGGAGCCTGATTGTGTTAATATTCGTTCACACTGGACTGGGTTAATATTATCCATTAAAAACAAGCAAGCTGTGTCTGTATTTGACAGGACATCACGGTCCTGGTTCAGCGATGCTGCAGCCAAAATGTCCCTGAGCTGCAGATAAAGCAAAACAATATTTACACTGATCATTTTTAATCTTGATCTCTTAATCCACTGAATTATGAGTTTTTATCTATGATGTCCTGAAGCAGGAGCGAGTTTGGGCCCCGCCCAGAAAGACAGGGATCCATTTCCATCCGAGCACCGGTGAACATGCCATGCGGCTTCTGGAGCGGATAGAGGTATAAATAGAGGTATACATTTTAGAAGCGCGTCCTGCCGTGAGCTACAACCCTGCTACGGCAGCTTGTAAATCGGACTGCGTGCTGAGGCCGGCGTCCCTCCTCGGGACTGCTCGGGAACTTCTTCCAGGAGTCGTGATTCATTTCCATCACAGCACTTAGCCTTTTTCACCACGGAAACCTGGAGGGTAACGATAATGAGAATTCCTGCATAATAAATGTCTCCTTTATGAGCTGTTTGTCTTTGGCTGTGACTTCACAGCCCCTCTGCACGGCAGCGCTCGGGTTTCTCCTTGTTCTTCCTCGTGATAACATTCAGGCAATCTTTGATGGAATTTATCTCATCAAAGGAAAAGAGGAAGAAAAGTATTTAAAGGTCGTTTCTACTATTGAATGATTTATTATAGCCTTCGTTGTTTACGGTTCTTCTACAGTTGTGTGAGTCTGTGAGAACAAAAAACATTTGTAATGCAGTATCTGAAATTCTATGTACAAATATAACCCCCTGCCCTCACCTGGCGATATTTGGTAGACCTCCAGACAAATGTGCCAGCGAATTAACACCTAGGTGCGGACGCAGCTTTATTTCTGCTTAAACTCAGGTAGACTGCTCTCACTAATGAATGTATGTATGTTGAAACTATGATTATTAAAAATACAATCAAATTCATTACTATTTTTCTCTCTTCTTCTTGAAAAGCTGTACTCGTATGCTTGCGCATTGAATGGATGAATATGTGTGTATATTCATGTATGCAGTTTTTGTACTTTTTTTATGATGAAAGAGGCCTGGGGTGGGATTAGGAATGGGGGGGGGGGATATGTTCTTTGGTTGCACTTTTGTGTTGTACTTTTCTATTGTATTTTTTCCCCCCAATAAAGATTTTGGGGAAAAAAAAAAAAAAAGAAAACAGCTGGATGAATCCCTCTGATTTTTTTGTCAACATATTAACTCCCCAGCATGGATAAACTGCTACCTACGCTTCTCTCATACTAATCTGATGGCTGCACCTGCAGCAAGGACATATGGCTTTTGTTTTGCAAAACTAATCTAATTATGTGTGGCATTGCTGCAGCAGTGTTCACCATTACCATAGTAACCTCTCTTAATCCTGCAAAAAAGAAAAAGCCAGACATTGATTTCGTGACACTTTATTCCTTTTCACCGGACCTTTTTTGAAAAGAGCAGCCTACAAAGTGGTTTCTTCCAAGAATACAGCGTGATGTTGAATTAAAATATTATCTATGTTTATTGTGATTATTATGCTTAATCAGAAAACAAATAACTGACATAAATAACAGACTCATTTATGTGGTCAAAAGCTGAGTGTTTTTTTTATTGATCTTATAATAAAACAAAATGTGCAGTAAATATAAAAAAATAAAGCAATCAGAAATCACAAGACTTTTGCAAGACAATCAAAACTTTCATTTATATGCATGATCGTTGTTCTCAATCCCACTAACCATTATACGGACACAACATTCATTGAACACATAAATCAGTGAAATCAATGTATCAATATCCATTCTTTTCACATCATGATAAAAGTACATGCTCTGCTGGTGTTCAGTGTTTTAGAATTGAACACAGATGTTTCTTGCTATTTGCAGATGCGGAACAGGTACATTGGATTATTTGTGAATTTCTCCCTGAGCAATTAATAATATATTTTTAAAAAAAGATAACGTAAAGAAATAAAATAGCAATCGATACTTGCATGTATCTCTGTCATCGCTGTCACTTATCTGGACGTCCTGGATGGAAGCGAGCCAGAGTTAGTTCAGTTCAGTGGTAAAACTTTAAACGAGTATTATCTCTGGGCTCCAGCTGGAAGAGGATGTTTCTGATCACTCCCACGCGGGATTCTTGTAATAATCTGAAGAGATCAAACCTCCAGCAGCCCCTGTGCGAAGGACAGCATCATTGTGTTCCAGCTTGATGCTCTCTCAACCGACTTATGAAACACACTGGAGCACCACCATGTTGATCACTGATTAATTGATTGCTTACTCTTCATTCTCATTCCTTCATCAATCATTATGTACTGGAATAAACGAAAAGTATTGTGTTGCTGCACCCCGGTTTAAAATTCTGTAAAGACAAATTAAACGTATATATAGAGTTTAATGAAGGAGGATGGGTTAGATGCGTAGTGCGTCTTATAGGCAAGGGGTAACTTATAATGCTGGAAAGCCAACCGATTTGCTGCACTTGTGCAACAAGCCTCTGTAATCTGTAATATGTTGGGAATGCATTCTCTCATCCTCCTTTTGCCTCATCCAAATTGAGACTTTGATGCAGAGCGAAGAACATTAACCGTCCCCCTCTATGTTCTTCACCACCCGCTGAGACTGCAGTGCCACACACAGTTAAAGCAACCGGGTGCTAATTAAGATGAATGTGGGGGGGGGGGGGGCTTGTGCTGGATGAGTCGGTGCACATTTTAGTGTGAAAGCTGGAGAAAGGGGTGTGAGGCCACACAGAATGAACAGCACACAGTCATGAAGCTATAACGCCGATGTCGCGATGACACTTATGTCATCTTCAATAAAGTATCACGGTGGGAAAGTGCACAAGGGCAGAGTGTGTCTGTAGCGTGAGATGCTGCGGCTGCTGTATGTTTAACACAGGCGTTTATGATGGAGGTGGTTTATTCTTGTAAGTGATTAAACTGGAAACCAGTGGAAAACAACAAGGTAATTGTCTTCAGTAAATTTTAATGCCGCTTTGTTGTTCCTGGAGATCCTCTCCACACGAAGTGGTGACAAAATGTGAAACTGAAAAAAATGGAAACCCGTGACAGTGAAAAAAACTGTCTAAAAACATATACATAATAAAAAAAAAATATCCTCATTAATTAATGTAGTAATTCTTAATGTCTCTTTTTTATATAGAAATTTAAATCGATGCTAACAGTTGGGCCGCTTTTGTGCCATCATTTCCAAAAGTATTAAAAATACTAATGAGTCCCTTCTCACTTCAGAATTTTCTTTTCAGTTGCCAAATGTATTATTCTTGGAGCTAAATCTAATGTCATCTTCACGGAAAGAGCGGAGCAGTACGACATTGAAGGGAGGACTTTATGGGAGGTTTTGGCTTCTTCAGCACAATGAAGGAAGAAAATGAGCTTTAATGAGGCGTAGGAAGCAGGTACGAGGTCTGATGGCTGTAGGAAGACGACAAAGCAGAAGCAGGTGGTCAGACTAAAGATGCTGCATTTCAAGAAGCACAAATCAGCTAATATTTCACATAAAAAGATACATAACTCACAGGAATAGAAGGAAACACATTTGCATCTCTATGCATAATAATTAACAGTGTAGACTCCATATATTTCAGCCTTTTCCCACCTCTGCAGGACCAGTGTCACATCCCAACAATAAAAACCATATACTTTTTCCTAATGGTTCTTTTTTGACAGGGAGGTTTTTCTGCGGAGCGCCGTCATGTATTTTAGAAGTGGCAACATGATGACAAGATAATGATTTATATCAGGGCACAGACAGGAAGGACCCACAAGCACGACAGGAGAAGAGGAATCCAGAAACCATTCTTTATTTTTACCACCAGGTAGTCAGTCCAAACCAGCAGGCATATCCGATGGGGCAGGCAAAGGGAAGGCCCACAAAACAGGCAGCATCCAGAAACCAGGCAAACAAATCTGATGGGTTAGGCACACAGGCAGAATCCACAAAACAGCAGAGCACAGGTGACCGGAACGAGCTGATTGCAGGAGGAGGATCTGGAAGACAGGAAAAGTTAATGCATGGAAAAGCACAGGCCCCCCTCAAGCTGTGACAGATATATATATATATAACTGTGTGGTGAAATTCTGGAAACTATTGATAAAACATGCAGAATGATATCTCTGTGTAATAATGAGAAATGAGCTCCTGATGGTAGATCCATTCATTCATTAAGGCGGTGTCTTTGGAGCTGCTGCCCGTCGTCCATTTCTCTTCCAGGTCGGCAGCCGCACGATCGCACTCAGGGATCTTCTCTTTTTTTCCAGCTCAGACTCCTGATCACTTCCTGTTTCTTCACAGGGACTGACGTCAGACATTGACAGGGAAAAATCAATACCCGTCTGAGAGCTGAACTGGAGAAATCTATACTCATGTCTCACTCCCGTCACATCCTTTCTTGCATCAGCACCAAACAATATCCCTGGACTGCAAAAAAAAAAAAAAAAAAAAATCCTTTGATGATGTAAGAGTGGAGACAAATAGGAAGTGTTTATTGCAGGATACTCACGTCTCAGATATCAGGGAAGCCTCAAAGTCAGAGAGCGGGACTGGGGTTTTGCAACTTACATAAGAAGGCAGCCACAGAAATCGTGCCTCTCCTCCAATTACATGGACTTCATAGTTACCCATTTCCCCAAGGAGCCTTCAACCCACAGCTACAAGACAACAGTGCGTGTTATCCTTAGAAGCCATGCTTCTGTGTGCTTTTACTTTGATGTATGACTCAGGGGTTAGGAGCAACCTCCCTGGACTTGAAGAAACATTTTGAGGCGAGCATTGCATGAAAGTACAATGTATACTCACAGCGAGTATCCTGCAAAGGCTGCAAAGAATAGAAAGATGATCAAATATGTGGCGTTATTAGTTTACCTGAGATTCACAGCTGCTGAGGAGAAACATTTCTGTCCATTTTAAGATGAAATACATTCAGGATTTAAATTCATACCATGAAAAGAATAGCATGAAGTGATTGACTGTAGGCACAGTGACATTAATTGTTCCTTTGTGCCACTATTGTTGTGTTAATAACATCTTCTCAGCTTGTTGCTCTTGCACACACATTCATCTCATGTTTATTTTAATTTCTTTTTCATATAGGTCTGGGTTTTTATTATTCCAACAAGCAGACAAGATTACAGACTGCTGATAAGCAACAGAGTTGGTTCCTGCAAAATAGAGAGCAGATGATCAATCAGTGTTGCCAGCATCTCAACAGAG
Source organism: Brachionichthys hirsutus (assembly GCF_040956055.1). Classification (NCBI taxonomy): domain Eukaryota; kingdom Metazoa; phylum Chordata; class Actinopteri; order Lophiiformes; family Brachionichthyidae; genus Brachionichthys; species Brachionichthys hirsutus. The sequence continues at coordinate 1,972,574 of NC_090916.1, read as the reverse complement.
GGGGAGACTAAAACTGAACTGAACCAGACTGCTGCAGAAATGTTTAATGGCTTTCATGATCTTAATTCTGCAAACGTGGCACACAGCAAGAGGAGGGCAAACATAAGAAACATGTGGAAAAGAGGGAGGGAAGTGAAGATGCCCATTAGTTAGCACGTTAGCACACTAAAGTCAGATGATCAGAAGGGTCTATTTAACACCTGATCCAATTAGCATTTAGCAGTGGCATTAATTTCATACACACCATTGCCTGGATAAAGCCTCACAACCTGAACAAGAGGATGAACGAATTTGGTTTTATATGATTTCATTTTACGGCTAAACAGTTGGTGATTCACGAGATGCTCAACTTTTATTGAGTCATTTCATCATTTGTTGTTGGGAATGGGAGCATCCCCTAAAACAGCAGCATGCTCTAACTAAAGATGGGGCAGAATGCATATGCACACACAAACATAATCATCTTGTCACAATCCTTGTGCAAATTAAAATTAAAAGGGAAAGCATGATTAGCATAAGTTAAAACCTGAGAGTGGGAGGATGCAGTTCGGCTTTAATGCACATTGGGATTATTGAATTCTCCCATCAGTCAAAAGGCAGCAGAGTTTCAAGACAGCGTCATCCGTCTCTGTCCATTTTTCTTTCCAGCATTGGTCTGAGCAGAACGGAATCTTCCCTGAAATGACCACACATCGTTGCCATGGTTACCAGGTTATGTCAGGCAAAATGCAATTTGTGCCGGAGTGTTGCATTTATACGTTCACAGCAAATGTTCCTCGTAGAAATGTTTAACAGCTCATACTTTTGGTTCTATTTTTTTTTGGGGGGGGGGGGTCTGTAATTTTGAATAATTGATTTCTTTTTGTGCTCAGTTTGTGTCACAGAGTTTGTGCTGTAGATTCTTAATAACAAATCAGCATTTGCCACGGAGTTCAACCACACGAGGCTGACTGACTGGTTTATCACATGATTGAAAAGAGGCAAATAAAACAGCATAATCAGATTTGCTTTAAACTTGGCCGTCACAGTTAAACTGTCATCTGATCATCATTCAATGATGCAATGAACATGTGTGGAGGGGAATCACTGAAAATTATGTGCAGCATCATTCATAGCATGGAGCTTTTCATATTGGATGTTTCTTAAGGTGGTATTGCCTCCTGTTGTAGACCTGCTACAGTCACTTTTCAGTTACGCAGGTCCTATCCCTGATTTTATTCCCTTCCAGTTCTTTCTTGTGACTCTGACTGGTGGGTATTAGGGATTACAATGACGGCGTACTAATAAACACCTAAATGTCAGTCAATTCATCCTTGAAATACACAAACAGCATAAACCTCCAATGCACTTATTTGTTTTTCAGGTCGCTCGCCATGTGGCGGCCGAATGTTTTCAGCTGTCTACGCGACCAGCCGCTGCTAATGCAGGTGTTCTAATTCCGTGTGCAATCAAGTGTTGTGATGAAGCATTGTCATTCACATCGCATACTGCAACCTGGCTGACACAAACGATTGCATAAAACTCTTAAAAGGTGCCATGTGTCAGCACAGCTCAGGTAACGTAAAGGAAACGTGGTCAAGTGTGGTTAAGTGATCCCATGCAAGCGACCGGACTGATGGCAATGGCAGTGAGGTCACGGCGACATCAGCGGGAGGGAGAGAGAGAGAGAGAGGGAAGAAAACAGAGGAACAGCACCAGGATTAGTTCAGACAGGGAATCAATATCAATGATGGTCGTGGTGGACAAGTGTAAACCACAAATCTATAACAAGGTAGCAATAGGACAAAACTGTTCTCATCAAAATCTTCCTGCTCTTTTTTAAATGTCTAGACTTCTTATCATAAGTGACTCACAAATCTCCAAAGTTTTGATATCCTCCCCCCCCCCAATACTGGTACTAATACCACCTTAAAAGGGAGCCTAGAAAAGCTTCGGAGCTGCACAGATTTCTTCTCAAGTTGCATTTGAGGATTCCCACAGAGGAGCGATGCGATAAGACTGATGCCTTCATCTTTCCAGTCCCGCTCACTCGTCACTCTTTCCCCTCCGCCTGCTAATCTGTTACGCAGAAGGTGGCCGTTCTCCTCCCTTCAATCTGGAGAGACGTGAGTGAGTCAGGGCGGCTCATACAAACGCTGGAAAACCACGGTCCCTTTCTGACATCATCAGCGGCGAGAGAGGAGGGGCTCCACGTTCGTAAAGCATTCATCCACCAGGCGCTGCCTTCACATGCTGTGAACGGGGACGTCAGCTTCAATGGCTTGCAGAACCTTCCCAGTGGTCAAATAAATCCAATAAGTTGATGTGCAATCATTGTTAATTGTATTCTCATGCTGGTGCAATTCTATTTCATGCTATCTTGTTATCGTCTGATTTGTAATCACAGTCTATTTTTGACCTGTTGTTTTCCTGTTATGACGTCTTTAAATGTCCCAACGCGGCTGCAGCCATAGCCGGAGGGTCAACAGGACAAAATAATAAATAAAAAAACATCTGTCTTGGCCAATGAGGAATCCTCCACCTAACTTTAGCTGCATTGTCAGAAAGTGCAACTCGAAATAAACCATTTCTGAGAAGGAGAGAACACGTTCCAGTCATTCAGGACTCTGTTCTCAGCTGCAGGGCGCTGAGGCTTGGCACAGCACATTCATGGTCCACAGAGGATGCATTCTATACTAATGTGGGCGGTACCTGGACTTTTCATCAGCCTCATCAGATGCTCATCTAAAAATTGTGTGTGGAAAAGTTTGACTAGAACCCTAAAAATAGTAACAATTCAACTGCGATGGTCAAAGTGCGTCACCAACCTGTAGGAAAATTGTTCCATGCGCAAAAAAAAAAAGTATTCCTTATAGTTTAAAAAAAAAAAAGTATTCCTTATAGTTTATTTCCCTGTAAGACGTATTCAATACCCTTCATGTTGTGCTCTGATGCAGGACTTACCAAGGACTGATGAATTTGCTCATCAGTCCTTGTCAGAAGCCTTTTCTCAGACAAACCTTTTCCTGGCTGAATCCAACCAGCAGCACATGCAAATAAATTGTGTTGTGTTGTGTTTTTACTGTTTGTCAGATAGACAGAATGACATGAATATAAACGGCACACAGAAAAGCCTCAGTAGGGTGGAAAATATTTTTTTACAGCAGTATTATTAAAGTGGTGCTGTGACTTACGCTGTTAGCCTAGTGCGTTCCAATAATATTAATATAGATCCAGCTCCCCTTCATCACAGATCAAACGTCATATCCATCAGCGATACGTCATATCTGGTGAGAAGCTCTGTGTCTCTCTATCGATCAAGAAATCAGTAAATCATCAATGTTATTTCTTGCTGCCGTTCTTTACACACACAATCAACCTTAGCATTCAATGTCGAGCTTGAAGCATCTTGACTGTAATCAATTTAAGGCAGCGCCACACGTAATCTGTTTCATTTCTCCCGCAGCCCCCTAGGTCTCATGCATCACGCCAACCTTGTTACCTGAACGCACCGCAGGGACATATTAGACTTGAACTAATTTAAGCGGTGGAGCAAAAGGCGGCTTGGGGAGGAGGCTTGAGTGCTTTCATGGCGACGGCCTCAGCTTTCATCTCCTGCAGACTGAAGGATGCCACGTGGAGCGGAAGGAGAAATCCTTCTGTGGTAATGTAGTTTTAAAAGGAGCCTTAGCACAGTGCGGCTTTTGCTTTCCTATTTAACCTAATAAATACTAATACTGTACATCATTGGCATATTTCTTTTTTAACATTACAATTTCTGTCGACGCCGCTCTCTAAATGTTTTGCAGGAAAATGTGAGGGCTTGACCTTCTTCCCCTTCAGGCAGGGTCAGAGACGCTTGTACTCCTCCTCCCATTCATCCTGCTGCTGGCACCGTGCTAACAGCCGCCTTCCATCTCACTGCCCTTCCTGAATGGGGAACGATACTCTTTGACACATGGAGGAGTGTGCCTGGATTCGGCTGGATTCAGTCTGGGCAGCTCACAGTGTTAAATATGTATTAGAACAGATGTTAGACATATTTTGAGCTTGGCTCTGAGGTTCTGATCTCATCACTCCTCGCAGAAATGCTTACGTTAGACACTCCAGTGATTGTTCTGTACTGTATGGTGCAGATTGGACTGGATTGAATGGTGAGATCAGGCTTCGGTGGGACTTGCCTTGCTGCTCGTGAACTCAATTAATTGCACTAATGCACGTGTCCCTCACTTTGTACCCTCGTCTCCCTTTCCCTCCAGCTCCTGTCCACCTGTCCAGTTCCTCAACATCGGCTCTGTGTTTAACGCCAACAGAAGAAGAAAAGAAGGGGGGCCATTTAGCATCTTGACAAATGTCCATCCAGTCGTTTGGAGTCATTTCATTATGTTGTTTCATAGCAGCTTGATATGAACGTGTTGAAATGGCCAACATATGTCCTGAAAGTGACATTATGTTAAAAGCAAAGGGGGCGAACATCTGATTTGGGTGAATTTTGTTATGTTATGAAGGGACTTTCAACGGAAACAAGACCGCAAGGGCTTTTTTGAAATGCTCCTCTTAGACAGGATGTTTGACTGTACTTGTACTGTAATACATGCTACTGTGTGACTGTACTTGCACTCTAACATTCTATCTAATAAATATATTCATCATCATCATCACGTATTGATCGCAGCGTCTCTCTGCTGGCCATGCTGCCTCCTCTTCATCTTCTTCCTGTCACCCCCCCCTCTCCTCCCCCGGCTGACAAACCCGAGTGATGGCTCACCCAGCTGATCCAGCTTCGTACATGATGAGAGGAACATCTGTCTTCGCCTCTGGAGGTACTTGTCTGCAGCTAACCTTCTTATACCGCCACACCATCTTGTTGTTAATTGACTTGTGACTACCAAACTGTAGTAGGAATTTTGTACAGTTCCTTCCCTAGCCAGTGAACCCAGTTGAATCTGTCTTAGTTGTTCCACCCTCCCACTCATTTGCAGCAGTCGGTGTCTTCCAGCCACACAGCTGGAGCTGCTCAGGCGCCTGTGTCTCGCATCGTCTGCCCTGCGTTCTGCTCAGTGACAGTCTGAAGCCACCGGTGCGTTCCTCTCCCGTCTTGCATGCCCTTGTCACTGAGCTATTTGCTGCATCCCTGTCAGCAAGGACAGCAGGTGGTGAAGCTGTCACATGGTGCCACCCTGTGGTCGTGACCCCACGGTGTCTCTCCTGTGAGAGCAGCATCACGCACAGCAGAAATGCTTTTACGAGAGTCGTTTTTTCATTCCTGGGGGGTTGAATTTTATCCCCCCCCCCCCCCCCCCCCCGCCTCTCCTCTGTCTGATAGTAGCGAGAGAGCCGCTTAGATAATGCAGCAACCGTTACATTACACTTCAGCTATTTGCTTTTCCAGAACATGCATGTTCAAGACTTTCTCGCAGCAAGAAGACCATGCGATCGCGTCATGGTCGAAGGGTGTAAAGGTTCAAAGAGCGGCTTGGCTGCTGTAATAGGATCAGCACCCCTCACAGTCCCACTCGAGCAGGATTACTGCGTCTGCTGGTGATGCCTCTTTACCATAGAGGGGCAGATGTTCTGCTCGACCCACAGCCACAGAGCTCTGCAACCTTGGAAGATAATTTACACGCTTTCTTTAAAAATCCTTTTGAGAGCGAGTGTTTTTCATTTTGCAAAATGCTGCTACAGCATTTCACGAATAGCGTAAAGACAGAAGCAGCTGATAACGATAAGGAACAGGTTTTTTTTCTCTCTTGCCAATAATCAAATTATTGCTTCCCTGCTTGTCTGCTGTCCCCCAATCCTTAAGTAATTGTGAATCCTCTTAGAGGAAGATTATGGGACTAAGATATCTACACTGAGAGGAGTAGGGCGAGGGGGGAAGAGGTGCACAGAGTGAGAAAGAGGAGAGACGGAGAACAAGAAAATGAAGAGGAGTCCTCAGCCTGGAATGGGCCAGGAATGGGGAAGGCGGCGGCCTGTGACTGGGGTGAGCATGCCACTGCCTCGAGTGCATAGAAAACAGGAAATAAGAAATGCATTTCCTAGTATTGTCTTTTGTATCGTATTAATCCTGTTATTTATTCTGAGTTTTAAAACTTCCACCGAAATCAAAACCCCAGTTTAAACTTAAGACCAGGCGACATGAGCTTTTATTACCTGAGGATGTGCATTAAGTGGCTGAGGGTCACCTTCCTCATAATTAATGCATTAATTCATTCATTACTTAATGCACATTACTTAATGAATTAATCCCACTTCCCCAAATTTATGTCATGCAGCAGCAGTGTAGAAATAGAGGACATCGATCGACGGGAGCACAAGGCAGGGAAGGACTAACCGGGTGACAGCGATGTCTCGCCTGTCTCCAACCAACCCCCCCGGCTGGAGTGTGTGCTCTGCTCTCTGCGTCCTCATGCTCATTCCAGAGGCGAGAGCGGATGAACTGAACGTCAGCAGTCGCCGCAATGGAGGGGGGTCCCAGTGTGGCGAGTACTCAAACCAGGTAAATACTGTAAGCACAAACACACGCTCTCTGAACGAGCTGCTGCAGGATGGGGGGGATGTTGCATCTGCAACACATTGAGGTCTGAGGATGATATTTCATTTCCAGTGTAGAATAAACAGAGTTAAACATGCAAGCGGTGGAGCTGCAATAGCAACGTAGACGTCAATAAATGATCCATTACGATAAAAGCTGAATCAAAAGTCCAGTTGTACTATCAATAAATCAGACTCAGAGCATCAAAGAGTAGAAGTACTTGTGCTGCAGCAAGACCTCGCCTGTGGCTGATGCATTAGCGTTGTCACATAGTCAGTACCGATACCAAGTCATATTTTACAGACGCACTTCATTTGCATTCTTCTACTCAGTGCTGGACATTCACACACTCGGCCAGAGCCCCCCCCAAAGGGTGAGAAGAGAAATCCGAGGGCTCTTTAGAAAACTAATGTTGTTTCATACATTTATATTCAGACTTTGTTTGGGCTCTGATTCTTTTTGAAATAAAAAATCCTCATGCTTTATCATTATTAATAATACTGCCATGCTACTTTGGTTGGCTGATGTCGAGTTTATTTGCCTAATATATCTATAATACCGATTCTATATTGCGTGTTCTTACTATAGCAAGTAATTACAGTTACCAAAAAAGATTTGAAGTCTCATGGAGTAGAATCACACGCATAGGTAAACAAGTAAACAATACAGTAACCAGCAGCATGCAAATGTACGTGCAGACGTAAAAGGGATCACGATTAAATTACAGATAAGGATGCCTAGTATTTGATAAGCAATGTCAGGAGGTCTTTGTGTGTGTGTGTGTGTGTGTGTGTGTGTGTGTGTGAATTCATCATGTGGGAAAGAGAATAACGGATACTCGCGAGAAGCCCTGGACGGCTATGATGGCTTCCTAAATCAAACTGTGATTGTCATGAATTAAGACGAAGCCATTTGATAACAGGTGATGGAGGACGGGATGTGTCGCCTGGTGGCCACGCTGCCTCAGCTGGACGAGCAGAAATGTCCCGACATGTTCCGCTGCACGGACGAGGTTTCCTACTGGCTGCGTGAGAACGAGGAGAGGAAGGAGCAGATCGCAGCGCTGAAGGAGACCATCTCCGAGCTGCAGGAGGAGCTGAGGAGCCACCGGCACCGCATCAAGGCCCTGGAGCTGCAGGTGAGGTTTTCATGTTCAGGTTTTAACAGACCCAGGGGTCAGCCGCCGCTTTTAGGGGGGCTGGCTGGATGCTGTGGCAGGGTGGTGACCTGTTCACTGACCTTCTGCCGTGTCATCAGGCCTTCAAAAACTGGTTTGGAAAATATTGACCTCTTTCGTGGGGATCCTTCTGCTCAGCATCATAAAGTGTTTGATCAAATGCTTCTGGTTTGATGCGAAAAAGAAAAACACACCATTTGACTGACATATTCCGATTGGATGGAAAATATTGTGTCTTGTAGTTTGGTATAAAAATCACAGAGATTGAAAAAAATAATAATCTCCTTTTGGATTTAAGCAGAGGAAACACAGAACAGTTAGTGGTGACCAGTTGTGAACTGTGACGTGGTGCCTGGTCATCAAGCTGGCTCCCCCCAGCATGTCCTTGACGTTAGTCTCTAACAGGATTAGTCGCTTCCTCTTACACGTGTTGCCTCCTATGTTTCCAGCACTGAGTCTAATTGAACTCTAGTCTCCACTCCAGGGGTCAGTGGTCAAAAAGAGGAATGAGTTCATGCACCAAATGTGGTCAACTCAAGAGCAGTTTGTGTATCTGTGGGAGGAATAGTCCACCAAAGAATCTGGCTTTGAGTTTCAGAGAGGAGGAATCATCCTCTCTGTCCAAAGACTAGAGAAACAAAGCGAGTTATTTCAAGACAATCCCCTCTGAAGCCCCATTCCCATATAATGTGGTGTTTGAATGATAGAGACGGAGTGAAGAGAGGATCCACTGGAACGTCTCCTTGGAGCAGCGCTTTCATGGGCTGGAGGTTCACTATAATGAAGCCACCACCCTGCTGCACCTGCAGGGCACTCTGATCCTAGACCTCCAGGTAGGACTTTCTGTTTCAAAACATCCAGACTTTGTTGGTGCCGGATAACCTTTGCCCCTTTCCGTTCAGAATCAACTCCACAATCTGAGTCTTTTGGTGGAAAAAGTCAAAAGCAGCCCCCCGTGCTTTGTAGACAGCGTCCGACCCAACCCGCTGATGAGTGCTCAGCAAGCTCTGCAACCAGGTACCCCCTCCCTCCCAAACACGAAGTGTGTGCGTGTGTGTGTGTGTGTGTGTGTGGTTTCACATTGTTCCAGCAGACGGCGCCACATTCCCATGGATTTTCTGACACTCATCCCTGTCCCACAGAAATTCAGCATGTGAGGAACTGCCCCATCGACTGCGCTTCCATCTACTACAATGGAGTGAGGAGGTCAGGTGTCTATGTTGTGGTGCCCTCTCTGGCTGGAAGGCCTGCAGAGGTCTACTGTGACATGGATACAGACGGTGAGTCACAAACATATACTAGAAAAGCACTCGGGGAGAGCGCAAGACCTCCCCCAAGCCCCTCAGTCCCCATAGTTTTAGATTCCTTAACCTTGAAAACAAAACCTGTAGCAATTGACTTTTCTGAATCAAAGTTTTGAAGGTACAACAAATCCATCTGCCCACTACTAATTCTACAGTGTCTTGGTAAAGGCCAGCAGAAAACAGAACCTCATTTGTGGAGGTGAAAAGAGAGATATTATTAAAAGTGTCCAAAAACAAAATCATTTTGGTGTAAAAACAAATTATTTTTCCCAGATTTCAACTGGATCTGTTTCCCTCAGGTAGTAAAGATAAAGCAGATTTGTTGACCTGCTACAATGTGGAATTGATAGGACAATGCTTGTTAGAAATCTCTATCTCTAATATTAAATGCATATGTCGGCCAAGATGCAAGTGTACCCCCACTTTTAGAAAAATCTGATATCTGCCATCCGGATCCGGTCCAGATGAAATTTGGTGGTAAGATAGAGACCCCCACCCTACAGGACTGTGTCAAATTCCATAAACATCGGTCAATACTCAACCGAGATACTGAGGAACAAATTCCTAAGCTCCACTTATTGCAATGTTTTCAAAATCCAGACTTTCTTCAGGATCATCACCAAAATGTAATCATCTGTTCCTGGTAACATTCCCAACATTTCTTGATAATTTCTCTACCTGTAACCTATTGAGTTATGTTGCTAACAGACAGGCAGACAGACAGACAGACAGACAGACAGACAAGGCAAGGCAGCCTCCAATCTGCTGCAGTGTCATCAGTCAAGACACTAAGTGCACCCTCCATGTTTGCTGTTGCATCTCTATTCTCCCCACTAGAACCAGCAGAACTTCCCCTTAGACGTGTAATTGTATTTCCCCTTCCAGAATAACGGCTACTTTCTGCCTCAGGTGGCGGCTGGACGGTGATCCAGCGGCGTGTCGACGGCTCGGTGAGCTTTGACCGCAGCTGGAGGGAGTACAGGGACGGCTTCGGTGACCTGCACTCGGAGTTCTGGCTGGGAAACGAACACATACACAAACTGAGCACCCAGGGAGACTACAGCATCCGCATCCACCTGGAGGACTGGAGCAGCAAGCACAAACATGCCCTCTACCAGCGCTTCAGGTCACTCTTATGCACCAGTGCACACACGGTTGTCAAAACACACACTCGGCCAGCTGTATCTCTTGCATAATTCCCCCCCCCCTCCATTGTTTCTCTGCATGTGTGTAGCGTGGAAGACGAGGAGCATCAGTACCGCCTGCATGTGTCCGGCTTCAGCGGGTCTGTGCAGGACTCTTTCAGCTGGTACCACGACAAGCAGGGCTTCAGCACCCCAGACAGCGGCAACATCTGTGCCGAGATCTCGCACGGCGGTTGGTGGTACAACCAGTGCTTCTATGCCAACCTTAATGGCGTCTACTACAGGGTGAGTGAGCAGCTCACCCTGCAAGTTGCACGTCTACAGAGCGCGCCGATGAAGTCTGGGGGGGTTAATTGGGTAAATCTAGAGCAGACCTGGGCATTGTACGGACCCGGGGCCGCATATGGCCCTTTGGTTGACTCTGACCGGCCCCTGTAAGGTTAATTGGCTAAATCTGGAGACATATTTTCTATGTTTTTTTATTGCAACAATCACATCACACAATACCAGTGCAAATGGCTCAGCACAGCAGCTTTTGCAACCATTTCCCCAAATACATTACAAAATGCTCCTGTTACTGTCTACTGGTCTTTAGCTGCATCGGATATGACCTTTATTCTGCTTTTTTCAGCCATTTGCAACAACATAAAAATAAATAAAAAATCTAACAAGAACAGTTTAAAAAGAAACAGATATTACAATTTCAATACATTAGTATTTGCCCAAATACAACACAAAGAGGGTGTTTTACTACCGTAGTACTTGGAGGTTGAAGAATGGATACCTTCAAGGATTAGCATGACCTCAATCAATCAGAACCTACACCGACAAATGTACTGAAAGTCTATTGCACTTTGTAGGGCATCATTTTACTGCCATAGCTGCAAACGCGAGGTGGATCCTGACACCAGCTTCTGCAGCATTCCTTCGGTATTCCTGGGTTGATGCGCTGCAACTGGGATTCAATAGGATGACTGTCTACTAGAACGTTCCAGGATGTCTGAGTTCCTGATCCTTGATATAATCCATCTCACTTTCAACACCTTGTAGGTTTCCATTATCTGAGGAAGCAAAGCCCCCCCATCCCATGCTTTATTCCCTCTCCATCAGACACACACTCGTGATAGGCCCAAAAAGTTCCAAGTTTTCATTTTGCCTGAGAGCAGCCTCCTAAAAAGTCTGTCTTATCTGGATGGTTTTAATTTGCAGCTGTACCTTTTTTTTTTTTTACAATAAGCACGACACGCAATCGGGTTGAATAGTTCAGCATTCGGTTTACGTCTTTTTGCAGGGAGGCCATTACACCCCTAAGGGATGGGGCCCACTGGGTCCTGATGGGATCGTTTGGTACTCCTGGAAGGACTCAGATTATTACTCCCTGCGTAAGGTCAGCATGATGATCCGGCCGCACAGCTTCCGGCCCCGCGTGTCACCCTGACTCGCAGGTACAAGGTCATCTAAATTAGGGAAGTCAACGAGGACCAAGACGCCGTCGGTTACGTCCACGTTTCTGCAGTCCATGTGAACTCATTTCCAGCAGCACATCCTTGGAAAAAATAAATGTATGTACTCTAGAATTATGTTTGGGACATTTTTCACTTACGTATGAGGCGAGTCAATTTTCTATATAAATTTAGTTTGATGCACATTTGTTGTGAGTCAGCCATAAAACAAAGAAAGAGAAGCGGACTTTGGACAGCAAAAGGTGGCCGCTTCAAATAAGCACTGTCCATATGATTCATTCTGCCAGTAATAACTGTAATCCAATGTATAAACCTTTGTTGAAATAAATTTAAAGTTGTGCTGGAGCATTTTGAGAACCACCAGTTGCAAAGAAGAGATAACTCTTATCAGGCACACTGTACTGTGGCATCCTGCTAGTGTCAAACCGCTTCACACACTGGGCTCCACGGACCTTTGAACTATTAGCAGGTTTGTGCTGAGCAGACAAAACCAAAAGTAAGACAGCAAGTTGGCGATCCGTTTGCTCGACAATCTTGCGCAACTTGAAAATACAATTGTACTAAATACGTGACGCATGCAAGATTGAATCTGTGCGAGACCTTGCTTGGCTTCTTCCTGTAGGGCAGCACATCCAGCTGCACCCGATGTGTGTGTGTGTGTGTGTGTGTGTGTGGGGGGGGGGGGGGGGGGGGGTGGCGGGGTAAATGTGAATGTGGGGTAAAAGAGCTCTTTCACTTCCTCCACAAACACTCTTTGACCCTTCACACTGGCTGACGACTCGCTCTCATCCCCATCCATCGCTAAAGAAGAGCTCTACTGTGCGAGTCGGTGTCGGACGCCACGCAGAGAGAGAGGAAGACAAGAACCCGTTCAATACGCAGAAAGAAAAATACCAAGAAGTACAAATCATCATTTAATAAATCAAGCAGATTTTCTTTGCGTTACACCGTTTTGCAAATACTTCTATACATAAAATAGTATCTCACTGGCGAGAAAGTGCCTGATAGAATACGTAGAAATCTAATGAATCGAAGTGATGAGGAAAAGGTCACGGATTAAAGACTGATCAAAAACTGTGTGGTGAAAAGCAAAATAATAATGCATACAAGATATAATCTGCGGTTCCGTCGCCACGCTGCTCACAAAGTACAGATGGTGAGATTTAGCGTCGCTGTTGCACCTTAATATAAAACGTCAGATCAAAATAGGGAAAGTATCCTTCAGGAGAACCGAGAGAGAGGATGGATGTTTGGCACTGCCACCACCAACGCTTCAAAAATATCAAGCCCAACCTGAGAGTCATTTACTCCTCTCTCCTCAAATGTAAACCGCCGTGTCGTGGAACGCAGGCAGGGGGGGGGGGGGAGGGAGGGGGGGGTCAACCATTTCTGTTTTACTAAAAGGGGCAAGGCACGTGAGCCAGACAGGAAGGAGGTGGAGCTTCCTGTTAGCTTTTTGAGGAAGTGCGGGATGAAAGGGGGCCCGGGGCCGCCAGCAGTGGACGTACAGAGGACGCGCTCTCTGCTCTGCCAACTGCTCCAGACTTTGAGGGAGGGAATGTTCCAAAGAAGATGCTGGCCACTCGCTCGGCTTGTAGGAGCAATAATGCGATCGTTATAACACGCTAAAAGTTGGCTGAGAAGCGGAAAGTAAAGCTCGAGATTATTGTCTATCAGGAGCCCGGCCCCCTGCTGTGCACTGCCGACGGCGGGCAGGACGGCTTTGGTTTTCTGTTCCAGTACGCAACATCCCTGCAAAGGCAACGGCGCCGCAACAGGAGCATGAACGAAACAGCATGGTTTGCAATAAAAAAAAAAAAAAACAGCTGGTCTGAAAATATCGCGTGTCGTTAATAATCCACATTAATATTCCGACGTCTGAGAGAAATGAAAGAATAGACGAGGGAAGGGTGAGGCCGATGTGAAATTTAAATTAAAGGGGTGGGGGAAAAGTGAAAATATTTTGGATGTCGAGCTGCTCCAACTCTTCTGGTAGTGAGAATCCGGAGGCCGTTGGCTTCACATCGTAGTGAACTGGCCGTGTGCAAGTCTCAGCTTCTCTGCAATCTGTCAAAGAAAAAACAGAAAACTCATTAGCACAAAAGCACAGGAAGGTATCTAAGCACCGTGTAACTTCAAACGGGCCAAAAGAAAGGACATTAAGGCAACAGAAAGGGCATTAGGGCAACAGAAAGGACCGGCTCTACAATCCAGTGAGGTATGGTCAATGAAAAGGTCTTTACCGTCTCGTAAAACTTGATTTGCTCCTCCAGGTACAGCTGCATGACCCTGTTGTAGTCATAGATACGGTTGCTATGGAAGTGGTTCATCTCCGCTGCAGGAGTCACAGACAAACATGAGACCTGGCTATCGCCTGAAAAGACGCCCTCGCTCACACGTTGTAGAGAAGGAACGCTCATGAAATGTTGGATTATCGTGCAATTCATTTAGACAAAATAAACATCAAACATCTGTCTTATTTTTATTCGATTAGCAGGCACACAGTGAACCTCGACTTCGTAAAATCCTTCTTGGTTGAATACTGATAGAAACATGTTGTGTGTGCTGCTGATCTGGACAGACTGAGGACAGACTGAGGACACACAGTGTCGTCTCGCTGCCAGGCGGCTGCGATCCAAAACGCTCATCAGTGTGTGTCTGAGCGACCGTTACCTTGTAACGCGTAAGACATGACGCTGACTCGTTTCGACATGGTGACTTTCTCCTGAGGCGATATTTTACTGGTGGCCACCAGCTTGTCGCCCTCCTTCACCTTCTCTATGGCCGCCTGCAAGAATGAAGCACAAGTCCCCCGGTAGAGGTTGTACGAACACGACCCCCAGATAGCAGCCGATGTTGTTCAGCTCGCCTCTGAGCTTTACTCAAGTCTTAAATTATTCAGCAGCTGCTAAGCTGGCTTCACAGTACCAACGACTGGACTGAGCTGCACCAATAAGACGTCAGGACAGACTTGAATTGTAAAGAGGCCGCTTGGAAATATTTGTAATGCCGTTCAATTAAAAGCAATCTGGACAAATTACAACAGGAAGTCACTGAAACGTCTTTAGCTGTTATCTAAACGTCAAACTAGAACAGATTTGGGGGGGTGGGGGATATGATATATACATTTAATGCACGTCTATTATATTTATATGTGCATCATTGCAAAATGGACAATAAAGAAATATGTTGCACAATCCTTGCTATACCTTATGGACTCCAATGGTGTCTGGGAAGCATCCCAGAAGACCTTTGTACTCATTGTTGGTCTCCATGAGGAAGTGCAGGTCTTTCTTGGGCTGTAGAAAAAAAAGAAAACAGAAAGAACGGCTCCATTTGACCATAAATTGGAACAAAGTTCAAGCCTAGGCAGGAAATAAGACACAGATGAGAAATAATACAAGGAAGGTTTACGCAACAAGAACTTCCCAAAGTTTAGTTTTAGCAACAGCCTCGATGCAACAATAAAAGGCAGACGCTGAAAACAGGCATCGGAGGCCTGACAGAGGCCTTGGATCCCACCGAGCGTCCAGCGGAGCTGCACAATACACCAGGATCAAAGGGCAACAGCAATAGAAGATCAACCAACAGTTATACAGGAGCCTCAAGTGTATCTGGAGAAGTGCTGTCCTCCAGGATAAAGCCATTAAAGATGGCTAAAGCGTGATGGCGATGACGTCGCACCACATTCAGGAGTGAAAGAAGCAATGTTCAACAGGTCAAAGGAGGCTTCAGGAAACGCTAACGATACGTTTCCCTTACAGATACTGCTCAGGAGCAGGAAGCAGAATGAAACGGGTCACTCAAACACGAGGAGGATGTCAAGGTGCCGTTATTTATAACCCGTAGGCGGAACTGGTCTGGTCTGAAAACGCATGGACCCCCACAAGAAAGGAGCAGGAAAGGCTTGTGTGATCATCATTCCACTATAGAGAGGATGAAGCCCAACGATAAATGGATTAAAGGTTAAACTCCTGCAAAGCCACGTGTTGCTTTTCAGCTGGTATTATGGTATGCTACAACAGGAAAGCTACCTGCTCCGCCACCAGCTGCGCTATCTCCTCGTACGTCTTTCCTGCTGCCGTCATGGCGTCAGTCAGGGTCGCCTCGCCTAGGAGAGGAAACGGAAGGGGTTGAAACATTGTCCTCATTGTTGTGGCAAAAAACACAAACACACACTTGCTTAATTTTTTTTTTTTCTACCATACTCCAAGACTTTTCTGTAATTGATTACAGAATTTAACGCGTGGCCATGTTGGCCCTCCGGCCGTACCTTGGTATCCGCTGCTGATGAAGACGGAGGACAGGTTCTGGAAAGCTTTGCCGATTCGCTGGTACTCTTTAGGCAGAGCTAGAATATAAAAATAAAAAGAAACGCAGACCAGCTGTGTGAAGGATCATTTTCCTAAGCTGACAAGACACACACACACAACGCAATGAATCGTTCTTTGACTAAAGCAGTAATTAGAGCACAAAGTGAAGGCGGGATGTGTGTGTGGTAAACGCCGGTTAGCTCGGAGGGGTGTGTACGTACGGCCTGTGCATCTCTTCCAGTGCTCGTTGCCCACGGTGAGGATTTCCTTCACCCCGTCGTCCATGGATTTGGTAAACCTACTAAACTGCTCACATTTTTGTTCACTGTCACACAAGAAGCCGTTAGAAAGTCAACGTGAAGTCAAGCTGCACGGTTAATATTCGGCTTTTTGAGCCAGTTCACTATGAGCTCACACTTCCAGAGCGTCAAGGTCCTGCGCTTCCGGCTCTATTGTGGAGAAGATCATCACGCCGACCACCTCGTCCTTCTCTGCTTTCCTCTTCCCCGTCTTCCAGTCCTGCAACAACCAACGGCTCGTTTTAATTCAAGTCGCCACAATTAGACATTGCAGATGCTGAAGAAGTAATCTGATCCACTTTTCAATAAATTGTTGTTGTTTTTTAAAGAAAAAAAACAAGAATAGAAGAATCAGAATTGGAGGAGGAGGAGGAATAGACCTTCTCGTCTTTGTAGGTGAGGAAGGTCTGGAAAACTTCACTGTTGGAAAGAACTGGATGCCGGCACATCCTGGTCATCCAGCCCTGCAGACGCTCCATGCGCATCTTAATGAACTCTTCTTCAAACCGCCCTGGAGCCGACAAGAAGGTACGAAGAGGAGATTTAAATGTTCCTTTTACTGGACGCCCCTCCGCCCGTCACAGAATCAGGCGCTTACCCGTCACCTGCTTGTCTGGTAGAGAAGGGATGGGGATGGCCGAGCCGAACTTGTCCAGCAGCCTCTCATACAGCCAGTCGAAGTGCTTGTATCTGTGATTGACGGTTCGGTTTGTGGTCTGCGAGCCAAAGACATTTACCGACGGCGTCATTATTTGAACCATATTCGATTGTTTTAGACACAACAGAGCTTTTTGAGCTCGCCGATGGTTTGGAGCGACTGGCCACTCACATTGGGCGTCAGGTGGTACTCGATGTAGCTCTTCAGGCCGTACATCTTTGAGCCTTTCTTGGGATCAGCCACCACGCAGTCGAGCGGCGTTTCGGGGTAAAGCCACACAGGACCGACTTCGCCAATCTGAAAACACCGCAAGGCCTTAGAAGGCGGGTCCTCCCTATTGTACGGACACTTAAACAGGAAACCACATGTAACCTGCTGCAATACTACCCGGACACATTTTCAAGAAGTAAAACGTTTATTGCTACAATAACATACCTGAGGAGAAATAAAACTCAGTGTAAGTGTGACCTCTGAAATGGCATGTGATGGTAATACTGCAGAGTATTGGAACGCGACCTACATAGATGGACAGCTTCTCTTTGCTCTTGGCAACCTGCTTGCTCAGGAGGTAAAGCTCCGGACCCGACTTGGAGAACCCAGGGAACCTGTGCAGAGACACGGAGAACTGGATATTGTTCCTCATAAAGCTGTACTGTAACGCCGTCGTTAAGCGAGCGCCACCCGTGTCGTCTGACAGATATTTTGTCATCATCGCCGTGGATCTGCTGCTTCGTTGTCAGGGACATTCATCCTTGTGGCTTCTCACTTGATCTTCATTGTCGTTCCATGAGCTCCTCTCTGCATCGCTCCGCCCTCTCCAGTTTCTGATTCACCGTAGCCTCCGGTGGACTTCACGTCATCCCAGTCGTCGTCCCACTCGTCATCCTCCGCTCCTGAGGCCATACGAACACACAGTTAAACAACAACAACAACCAAACAAACTGATGCAAACAGAAGCTTCTGCTCTATTATTATTATATCAACTTAACACCTGCAGAAATGTGGAGCTTTAATGGAAATCTGTAACGCATCGGTTTTTGATCGTTGCTTATCGGACAGAATCCGTTTACATGTTGCAGGACTGACTAATATCACTTTAAGTAAATGATGATCGAGCAAAGCGGCAAAATAATGACTTCTAAATGTCCATTTTTTGTTTTCTAGATTTAGATTTCTCAGTCTCAATCTGTCAGATGTTACATTTCTGTGAGTTAATGATATAAACAGGCAAGCAAATGTAGACGCATGTAAAAAATAGGTTGCAACTCCCGCGTGTTTTGATGTTTGTCTGTAAAATCACATCCTTCTCACTGCAGGACAAACTGTTCCAAAGAACATGCATGTTGCTGTAAAACCATCACAATGGATCAACGGGCAGGACTTTAAGATGTTTAGCCGGGCAGATTATCATACATGTGTTTATGCATGCATGCACAGACACAATGATCACATTAGAGCATCCCTGCAATGCGTGTGCCACAAAGCTGGAATAACATTTAGTTAAAACACAGTTAGGAATACGTATCTGCTTTTCTGACTTTCATTAGCAAAATGCAATATTCCATGTAAACCACGCGTGCGTCTGAATTTTGAGAATTATTTTGCAGAACAACAAAACGCACTGTATTCAAGCTATCTTTTGAGACAAGCACATTCAGCCTTGGCTAAACATCAACCCTTCCTTTTCTGTGTCTTTTTGCCTTATAAGTGTTAAATACTCTTTTTGCATTCTTAAATTTGCCTGGAAATAATTCTCAGTGTCAACGACTGAGGTGTAAATCGTCTTCGGTAAAGGAAGACATGCTGCAAGTTAAAAGTCCTGATGAAATAAATTCTGCATTAAATGAGCCTCTCAGTGTTTCCCAAACATACATCAGATGCAAGCGGCATAATCCTCCACAATAAAGTCAACGCATGTTAGTAACTAAAACCCTCACACGCATGCTTTTAAGAATAAAAGTCGATCCCAGGAACAACATGCTGGAACGTCTGCCATTGGTTACTGATTAAGTCCACACAGAATTGGCACAGGATACCTGCGTAATCAATAAGGTACGGGTACGGGAAGATATCTTCAGAGGAGAGAAAGAAGAGAAGCGTTTGTTTAGTCCTCTTGTAGCCGTCTATTGCCTGGTTCCCTTTTCTACAATCAACGTACAACCAGCGTGTCATCTGTTTAGAATATTTTAATATTCTTATCTCTGCAACTCCAGAATTCCGATGATGAATTGAAATGATCCTGCTAAACATTAGAATGAGACATTTCCCATCGAGGATGGTCCCGAGAGTTGAAGAGCAGCACGGAGTGGGACCGACTCGTTTCTCACCTGGGCCCTGGTAAGCCTGAGGGTGGCCCTGGGATACAGAACTCCAGGGGTCAGCAGCACTCTTCCCAGTCTGGGTGCCCTCTGGATTAGACGCCCGGTTGTTATTGGAGGGGTCCGCATTCCACGTGGACCAGGGATCATTGCCATTACTAGCCTGGTGATTGGACAGAAACGAGAGAAGAGCTGACGTTTGTGTGAAGTCGGACAGCAGACTGAAGGCCACATGCCGTTTTAAACACGAAGAGTTCATCCAATAGGATTCCGCTGTGACAAATTCATCCCGACTGAAAGTCCGAATATGTAGCAACTAAAAATATCAGATAAACCACGCACTGGGAAAAGACTCGCGCTCAAAACTGACACACACAGAAACGACCGGCGCTCACACGTTTTTACTGACAAGATGAAAATGCAAAAATGCATGCGATGCTTGCAAGGCGGGACCACAATGAAAAGTCCCAAGCATGCAACATAGTGTGTAATGGGTTCCCCGCGAAGTTAGCTCAATGCTAACCCGACTAGCACAGAGTCAGTTAATAAACCACATTGTTCACATAGACAGATTAAATGAACTGGTAGTAACACAAAACATTACAGCAATGACACCAACACAATTAACACATTATTTTAAGCACATATAAAACTAAATAAAATAAAAACTGCGTAAAACTGCAGCGGAAACAATTTAAGGTTTATTTTTGCAGTTCTGATCATGTGCTCTGTCCTGATCGGAGTGATTGGTTCATTTGATGTGAGGAGGCGGATCTTTTACAGTTTTCCCTGCGGTGCTGATTCGCATGCATTCAGACCTGGCTGAGGGGTGGGGGGGTGTGGGGGGGGTCTTTCAGAAGGTGGCTGCTGCACCAGGGTTGACTGGAATGGCGGTAAAGGGTGTTGGAGTTGATTTGTGGTGGCTGTGATGCGAGGTGAACAGAGAGGCCATGCAGTCGGCAGGCAGTAAGAGTGGGGGGGGGGGGGGGGTTACAGGTGAGGGTGGAGGGTTTAGTTTAACGCCACTGGCCTCATCCTCTACTTCCCATTAGTGGCGGTTACCTCATCAGGGGACGAAAGGTAGGGGGAGACGGGGGTGTCGGGGGATTCCGGCTGAGGGCCTAAGACCCCAGCATCCACCTTGAGAGGAAAGAAGGTTATATCAGAAGAAGGCTCCAGCGGCGACGCTGCACACACAGTAAAGGGGGGGGGGGGGGGGGGTTAGGATGACGCTGGGTGGCGATGGAAGAGCGTGTCGGTGAAGAGAAAGCGAGAGAGCGTGACGGCCGACACCTCCTGCATCGACTCGACCACGAACTGGGTCCATATCTGTACTGATCCGGATCCCTCGGCTCATCCACACCCCTCCCTGCCTGCTAATGCAAAACGAATCGGCTGCATGCACCCCCCCCCCCCCCCCCTCTCACACAGCAGGACTCAAGTTAAAGCCTGCGCCGGTCGTTACTCAGCTGCTGCTCTCACTTCTGCATCTGTGGGTTTTGCACAAACGTCAGTAAATCACCGGGATCACTCACACTTCCGCTTTCGTCTTTAACATCACACGTTTCAGTTTATTACTGGGGGGGGCAATACTGAAGGCATTTATGCTCACTGCCCCAGCAGTAAATTTTATTTTGAACAGCTGGATCCAGATTTCGGTTGGGTAGGACAGTATTTTCCCACCGTGCCACCCGTTCACGCCGCATGTCCCTTACCTGGGTCTGGGCTGCTTGTGGAGCGAAGGCATCAAACATGGACAGATCTGAGGATGCTGCAGCTCCTACAGACGGAGTCGACGCCGCAACTCCTGCTGCTGGGAATGATCCAGAGCCGATCTAGAGATGGAACGATAAAGACACACAGAAAGCGTTCCAGATATTTAACGCACTCTATGCCGGGAACTATAAGCAGCTAACTCTGGAGAGTCACAGTGCGAAGAAGAAAGCAACCGGTTCGGTTATTCAAAACGAAGACGACGATCACGCCGCTGAAGAGTCGAGCGCTACCGAAGCGGACCGACAGCCGATGTTCAACCCGGGCCGAGCGGCGAGTCGGTCTACATCCAGCCGCGTGTCAACACACACACGGATCAACTGGCGGTTTGGGTTTGGGTTCGGATTGGGAGGGATAGAGTGAGCCTGATCCGGATTCGTCAGACGAGCGGTTCCCGTCTGGGCCACCGAGGAGCAGCCGCTGTACAGTTTGTGAATAAATGAGCTGTTTCTCAGTGTTGTTTTTATAAAGTAAACAACTGTTTGACGTGTCACTAAAGCAATAAATGCTCGAGTTAGTCATCGATCAGCAAGAAACATTCCTCTGAACAAAAGGTTTTCTCCGTTTTCTGTTGGAAACTGGTGATTTGTGGTGAATAACTCATAGTACAATGAACGGAAACCGCTGGCACCGAGTGAGTGAATGACTTCAACAGGTACATTTGGATATGGTAATCTAATCCAACATATTCCTTTGCTTTGCATCATGGGAGTTTTTTAAACTTTGTTGATCCAAAGTGTCGAGGAACCGTCTTGTGATACCGAGATGAGCTCATTAAATCTGCTTTAAACCCGTCAATATTGGGACAGCACACTCCCAAGCTTCTGGCTGTTTTCCTCGCCGAGCACGTGCAAATGCAGTCTTCGTTTTCTACAAGGAGAGCGAGAGCCGACTTCGACTGTGGCTGCACGAGAACCCGGCCGTGCCGTGGCGATAGAGCGAAGCGATCAATAGATTCTTCATTGAATCATAAAAAGCCTAACAGCCTGGTGGCCAGTTTAGGGAAGAATAACCTGCAAACAGGCTGAACGACACATTCCGCCGTCTGCGTGAAGCAACCGGAGGAAGTCGAGCTCTCCTCTAAACAGCTGCCAGATGGGTTAGTTGTCATGGCGATCACTGACGGCATCGTCAATCAAAACACCCTCTGCATCTCTTTCTGATCGAATCATAACCTCGTGAGCATGGAGAAAGAAACGGAAGAGACGGAAGATGTTTGGAACTACGAAAGACCGCAGCGACGAAGATTCTTGATTCTCAGGCGGTTAACTTGTTCTAAACACGCTGACGAAAGACGCGATCGCGGCCGCCCGTCACACCTCGATGTAGTCTTCTGGCACGAGTCCGACATCCCCTCTGGAGTTCTGTGCTTCAATCCAGCCGCCGCCAATATTCTGAAATAGAATAGAGCGATTCCCAAAACATCATCAGTATAAAGTCCCTGGACTACAGAGCGTAGTCCCAAATGCACAGACCAGGCAAACGGGGGGGGGGGGGGGGGGGGGGGTGCATTCATTTCCATTGTAAATTTCATTTTCATTTTGATGCGAGGAAGGATTGCTAAAGGTCACGATTGTCCCTTTGATCCTGCTCCAGTATTTTTATTATTTTGCAGAAATGCTGGACAAATTGAGCTGCTTCTGACAGAATGGAGTCGCTGCTCTATTAGCCGCTTGTCAGAGTTTCTTATTGCAACAGAACGAGATCGCGTTTTTACGTTTACAACATTCAAGAATCCCGAGTCGGAGCGAAACAGCTGACAACAAACAGGCCGCCAAGTGTCCGGAAACACACTGAAAGCTTTCAGGACAAACAGAGTTTATTCAGCGGAGAGAGAGAGAAAAAAAGGTTGTGTGTTTTCTTCTCTGCAGTGCCCCCCCCCCACTGGCTCATGGCCCACTTTGCGTGGGTCAGCACAGCGGGAGCGACCTTTGAACCGTCCTGACTGGATGCAATGACATCACGCTTTCCTTCCTCAGTGACACACGTGACCTGTGGATCATGTGACCCCCCCCGGCTTTCTGCGAGATGAGAGGAGTGTTGGAACTCTACCTGATTGGTGACGGTGACCGTCTCGCCTTCTTTCACCGTCAACTCGTTGTTCCCAGTCTCAGCAGTGAAGTCGTACAGAACTTGTGCCTGAAACAAACCAGAGCGGGAGAAGATTACACTCCAATGGAGACGGCACAGGAACGAGTTTCATGGGTGTGTGTGTGTGTGTGTGTGTGCGCGTGTGCGTGTGCAGATATTTAACAACACACACTCATTAGCGCAGTCCTTGACGAACACGTTGTCTGATGGGGCATGGCGTTCGGTTCGAGCGCTACGTCGTTTGATAGCGAGCCATACCAAGGTGACTCACTGGTGTTTGCTCAGCCGCTGGGGACGAACACCCTGGGACTTGTAGTCCGTTTACAGCAGTCTGTGAGCCATTTTCAACAGAAGAGGAGCGAGAAAGGCAGCGGCTTCTGGACTGAAATGTGGCGACAGCAGCCGCGTCGATCGCCGCGCCGGATGCAGCAACAAGTCAAGTCTCTCTTACTGAAGTCGTCAATAATAAGGTGACAAAAAACAGGACCTGAAATGCTCCTTCATTGCAGTCAGCCGATGGTCACAGCCAAACAGGCCCAACCAGTTCACCTGGATAATATTATACCGGCTTTAATTCAGGCTCCAATTTCACTAACAGGCAGCAGCGTCACATTACAGGTCTCAGTGCAGCACAGGGCCAGCAGTTATTCACGACGTTTACAATAGAGAGGAAACTGCGGGTTTCAGGCCTGTCCAGGTATATTAAATGATCCATTATTAATAAACTGCTTGAAACATCCAACCATTTTTCCCTGGAGATCCATTTAACGTTCGGCTGTCGGCTCCCGGGAGACTAACCACGGCTTCAACTCTGCTGCTTCAGCTGTTTCTGTTTAAATATTAAAAAAAATGTTTGTTTTTGGTCGTAGTTCTGCTCGGTTCTAAGAATGACAGATTGTTGACCATGGACAGGAGGAAAAACTCTCTCTGCCCTCACCTCAATCCGAATACGTGCACTGACGAAGAGGCTCTTGTAGCACGACGGACACAACATTCATCCATGATTATTCTTCCATCCAGTATGGAACGCTATGAAACTTAAAACCACCGGTCCATGCAGCAAGCATTGTTAGCGTTCAAAACATTCATGAAATATTTAACGTTCAATGAAAAGTACCTGCATATATTTTATTGGGAACTGGGGATGTTTCAGATGTGCTAAATGTGAGGGACACATCTATAATCCTAGAAAAGCACTCTGAGAGCACAGACCTCCGCCAAGCAGCTCATCCACCTCCTAATTAGATCTACACCGTCCACATGGTGATCTGGATCATCTCCAAAAGGTTCTAAATCGTTCTTGGTATCTTTAAACACCAACCATGAAAAGTAAAAGTGAATCGGAGTTGATTTTTAACTGAACATGAGGTTTATTTTTTATTTTTGCTGACTCCATGCTGGATCCTATTCGGGGTGAGATAGAGGCCCCCACCCTACATGACTGTGTCAAATTCCATAAGCATCGGTCAATAATCAAGCAAGATATTGAGGAACTCATTTTAAAGCTCCATTTACTGCAATGTTAACAACAAGTGATCCAGAATCCGCGATTCTCTTCTGGATCGTCACCAAAATGTAATCAACTGTTCCTGGTAACATTCCCAACGTTTCCTGAAAAGTTCTCTTGCTAACAGACGGACGGATGGACAGACAGACAGAAAAACAAACTCCGGCGATTACATAACCGCTAGGAGCAATTCTAATTAAAATATTCTCAACTTCATTTGTCACAAAGTCACAGTGTTATCGGTTGGCATCAACAATTAGGTTGTTTTTTTTAACCACACAAAATGTCAATTGTAGATTTCCAACTATTCAAACTAAGTCACACCTGTAAGAAAAACAAATTCTCTCACATAATTTAATATTTATGCTTCAAATTTCTAAACAAAGATATTCACAACTATTCCCACAAAACAATCGTGTTAAGTCTTGATATCAGAAATTAAATCGTCCCTGGTGGAAAGGCAAGCCGTTGATATCTCTTCAATTCTGACTCACCATCTTTATTGTAGAGCGCTGCGAGTATTAGAGCGCCGATCGCACGCCGTCAAGGTACGACTAGGCTGATCAACCAATAGAGGAGCAGCCTAACGATTACGTCAACATAAGGGTTTTTTATGACATGCCTATGTTTTAACAAAAATAATAAATACATTCATAATTTTAAGAACTGAAAAGGGAACATTTGCCATTTTTAACATGCGGATTTCAAATATAGATATCAGAAGTCGCTCTCTTATTGCCGGAAAACAGAATTATATCATATCTATAATTAAAATAAACATATCTGTATGCTCTTTAAAAAAAAAACAAGAAGATGGATGGATTCCTACTGTGTGAAAACTAGTTGGGAGATGCTTATCGGAATTGGTAAGACTGCAAAACCAAAAACAGTGAAGCCCAAAGACTCAGATTATCCACCAGTAAAACTAACAATGACTTTATGACTGAAGATTAACTGTAATAACTCTGTTTCAGACACAGACAGAGCTGAATGAACCCAAAAACAACAACTGCACTACAAAGACTACATTTCCCAGCATTCCACGGGCTAGAAAATGGCCCGCACTGGAAAGGTAGTGAAATGTCACAAGACTCTGCGTTAATGAGACACATTTTCCACAGACAGCGGACCTTCGCGTCCCGGTCAAAGCTCGCCAATGCGGCGGCGAGAGTCCGTTACAGCCGAGTATTAAAATGTTCGCGACTCTTGTTCATCGAATCCCGAGCGGTCTGTGTAAAACCGTGAAAGTTGGACTCGGACGCGTTCAAGCCCCGCATTTATTCACTGCGCCGCAGCGGAGACAGACGCGGGGGAAAGCAGCCGGGCTGCCGAAGCGAAGCCCTCAAACGTTGCTCGACTTACCTTTACCGCCATTGTGGAAGAACCGATCAATCATTACAAACGCAGGCCCTGCGGCTTCTCAGCCAGACATCCCCCCCCCCCTCCACACGCACACACACACACACACACACACACACACGCGCACGCACGCACTGCTAGTCAACTAAAAGCGAAGAACGCACGGTGATTCCTGTCACCCCCAAAAAACACGCTCTGACCCGTGACGAAACTCGGTTTGTTCCTCTAAAACGCAAATCCGGTGGGGGGGAAACCCACGGAGGACGCGGGGAGAGACTCGGTTCGGTGGGACTGAAGTTGGGGAGGCGGGGGAGCCGCTGACAGCAGAGGGCGTGCCGTGAACGCACCACGAAGACAAACCGGAAAGGTAGCGGTCCGACGCGTCCCCGAGCTAAACAACAGACTATTAGAGCTTTAATAGTCATTACCTCGTTCGAACTTTAAACATCCTCACGCGCAAAGCAATTAACAGTAATAAATATGATAAGTTTACCAGCCTTTCAAATGTTTCCTGAAAAGGGATGAAGGTTGTAATAAAATGATTCATCTTTATTTTTATTTGTATTATTTATTTATTTTGGGGGGGGGGGGGGGGGGGGTGATAAGGCACTACTGCAGTCTGCTCCATTACTATAAGCACTCAAAAAACACCCCTGGCCTATATTGACGTCTTTGCCGTCTGGCTGGACAGCTGAAGGGAGTGACTCTGAGCTGGCTTGATAAACTGATGTCGCCCTCTGCTGGGAGAAACCTTCTATTACATTAAAAGAGGAGTCTGACGGAGTTCTGCATTTGTCCAACAGCCCTCACACACCTTTACAGTGTCTTTAAAATGTCTGTATATTAATCAGTCGTGTTGATTTTATTGCTTTAGCGCTGTTCTACTTCTATTTTGGAAAGTATATAAATAATACACACACCTGCTTTGGATGGTGTTTATTACTAGTGTCAAGTAACCACCTATAGTTAAATATCATTGTTATGGGGTCGATCACCACGCTTCGTCTTGGTGATCCTGAAACACACTTTAACTAAATGCACTTACGCCAAAAATAAAAAGTTTAAATACTCAACTTTAACATCTTTTTATACACATATTTTGATGTACAGTATATTTTATAGGCTTATTATATATGATATTTGTCATTAGTATGTCACAAATAAATGCTCACTTAAAGACATGTTGTCTTTTGAGTTTAAGTTTCAAACTCTGCAACTGTGGCTCTAGATCAAAACAAGGTGAAAGGTTTTCAGAGCGAGCTCATTCCTGCTCCCCCCTCATCACCTCCTCATATTGCAAACTCCTGAGGCCAACATTTGCCGGATGAATAGCTGAGATTGGTTGAGGTGAAATATGCAGCCCACCTGACCGCTAGCAGGTGGACGGAGAGAGATAGAACGGATGGTCTGAAGGTGCAGCAATTCAATTGTGATTCTGAAGGCACGGAAGGTGAGGATGGAATTTAACACCGAGAATCATTTCTGACACAATAAAGCAATTAATGGTGTTTGTTGTTCTTGGTTACATGACAGAGCACTTTTTGCCTGCATCACTTCGGTTCCTCTGGCAACGCAGGCGTGTTGGAGGACGGAAGGATCTATTTAACAACTCCGAAGACAGTCGAGGCTCAGTTCGAGGCTCTCCACCTTCACTGAAGCAGCATGCGCTCTCTTCTCTCTCTCTTTTACCTGTTCTTGGTCGGAACCAAGAAAACAGAAGCGACCGACCCCAACCTGCCCTTCATGGAGTACCTGGACCAGAACCATTTGGTCTGCTTGAAATGGGGCTTTGATGACCTGCGTGACAACATTACAATGTTACTGGTGATCAATACGACAGGCTGGGTGGGTTTCGGCTTCAGTCCGAACGGAGGCATGCACGGCTCAGATATTGTCATGGGGGGCTTCGGACCCAGTGGAATCTACTTCAAAGTAAGACTTGGCCCAAATTTTAAAAACTACATACGTGTTGCTTTATGTTTCCTTCATACATTTTACACTCGGCTGATCCATATCCGTCTTCCTGCTTTCATAGAAGTCTGTCCTTTGTGTTTGTTAGGACTATCATGCAACAGGAAACGCCATGCCTTTAGAGGACACCCAACAGAGCTACACGCTTCTCTCTGCAGCTGAAAGTAATGGTCAAACCACGCTGACCTTCAGAAGATCCATCAATTCATGTGATAACCAAGACTTTCATATCACTGTAAGATATTCAGACGTGATCTTCCTAATTCTCTCTAAAGTTTTTTTTTACAACGCTAATCATTTCCATGTATTGCAGAAGCAAAATATCAAATTCATGTTAAAAGAATGGAAAAAATTACTATTGAGGCAAATATTGAATCGGTGATTTATAGACTATTCGCTTTCAGGAGGATTCCATTGATTCTGGTTTCATGAGTGCATTTTGTGTAATAAACGTAACCCCACACAGGAGGTTACCGTTTTCCATGAGGATGATAACAAACCTAAAAACCGGTTCTTCTCCATGGAATAATTAGAGTTCATTGAAACTTTGTTTATCACCATGGAACTTTAAATTAACCTGAATGATGAGCTCAAGCTGCTTGCGTGTGAAGCAGGCGTCGGAGCTGGACGACCACTGCTGGCAGTTTAAAATATTTATTTGGGGAAGGATTGAAGGGAGTGCGATGATGATGAATATATTTATTAGATAGAATGCTAGAGTACAAGTACAGTCACACAGTAGAATGTATTACAGTACAAATAGTCAAACATCCTGTCTGAGAGGAGCATTTCAAAAAAGCCCTTGCGGTCTTGTTTCCGTTGAAAGTCCTTAGTACATAAATCATCGACAAATAAAAATAAAAATAAAACCAATATGAAATTACTCAATTGATGCAAAATAACAATAAAATAAAAAAAATTACACCACAGATGCAAAATAACAATAAATTACAAAGACACATAATATGTACAACGTAAGTGGACAAAAAAAGAGGGTGGGGGGTGCCCGCAAATATCAAAAAGTGAGACAGAGAACCATGGCTTTCTGCTTGCCGACTGACTTGTGTAATTAATTACACATGAAAGATACAATTTTCAATAATTACAATGATCCTTACATACACTCTGTCACGAGTTCTTGGCTAAACAACCCAATAACATATTAAACATTAATATTCTGGTTGTCTGACTTTAAAATATTGTTACTGTTACATGTGAATGTCAACTTGACATTGTCAAAGCAAGTATGGAACTAGACTTCACTTTTCCCATTTTCTTAAACAATTTGCATACCTAAAAAAAAAACTACATTTATGAACAAACACACAGAGACAAACGATAAAGGAGTAAGTATGCACGTGGTGAGCCAAATCTAGCTGCGTAATCACAAGGATATGTTAATAAAAGGCTAACTAGAGAAATTAGCATGTTTAAGCTAAATGCAAACAGCTGTATTTCTACAAAAATAGACTCCACCATCAACCATGAAGTATCACCAAAGGAAATACGAGTTGTGGGCTTCGCCTGGGACGATTGTGATGTTTTGCGAGACTCCACAAACCTGCAAACATCAAAAAGTGAGACGGAGACAAATGTTAATGTGCTGTCCTGGCGTTCTGCTTGCCGACTGACAGGAAGCAGGAAGCAGGAAGCAGCGCCCAAAAACCGTCTCCCAAACCGGTGTTTCCATCTAGCGGTGATAGTGGGCACTGCATCTCAAACTTCAAAACATCCTAATATCTGCAATTACAAATTACACAACAAGACAAAACTATGTGACCACACATAGCCGGCGTCACACATGCATTCATGTAAACTATCTCATATGGGTTCTTTTGTTCCGTTCCTTTTTTGTCGTATCAGTCACATTCACGTGGAGATGACGACGACAGCGCAGCGAGGCACGCAAGATTTTATTGTGAATCGAACGCCACAAATCCTATTTGTGTTTGGAAATGAAAGCTGACTGACATTTGTTGCAGGGAAGTGTAGAAGGCAAACCATTTGAATTTCGACAGTCTTTTCAAAATAAAGAATTAATTTATTCCGTTTGACCATTTGACCTAAATTAATGCTCTGTCATGCTTTTGTACCATATTATATTTTCATGAATCTTTTTTTTTGTTATTCATTTCAGAATCAAGCCATTAAACTGATTTACGGATATGGATTAACGGATGACATCGCTTACCATCATGGCCGTAAAGGCACAAAGGAAGTCAACCTGCTGAGCCACAAGTCCAGAGCTACTTTATCCAATCCCAAATATTTTAATGCTACAATGTACAAAGTAAAAAAAACAACAACAACTATATAGTTATGACACAGACGCTTGTGGGAATTGTCCGGAAATGTTTTCACTGTTGTTTATTGTTTTCTATGAAGCAAATTTATCTTTTTAAATATAATATCTAACATGAGACCTGAGATACAGCCCAGGGCTTTTTTTTCCTACTTATAAGAAAATTAATTTACAGAGAAGAGACTGAAAAACAAAATGCCACACCTTTAAACTAATGGGAACACAGGTTGTATTTCACTCACTTTGATTTCTTTTTTGCAGGTGTCTGTCCCCGCTGTTGAGACCTACTACCACTGTAAAATCATGAAGCTTTCAGCCTTAAATACAAAACATCACATATATCTGGTAATCCTTCTTTCTTCATAATACCGCCGTCACTCCTCCGTCACCTTCCACCAAAAACAACCATTTAATGTTATTCCTTACAAGAGGCGTAAAGTACATTTTATTCATTTGTACCTATGAAAGAGTAGATCTAATCTAATCTGAAAACTTGCCAGTACTTTTAACCTTTTTTCTGTGTGAACTCTCTTTTGTCTTTACCTCAGATTGAGCCACTGATTGAAAACCCTGACATCGTTCATCACCTGCTGCTCTACCGCTGTCCCGCATTCGTCACAGAACCGGCTGAAGCAGACTGTTCCAGGATTGGCAAAGAGGGGTCTGCCTGCTTTCAAGTTGTGGCTGCTTGGGCAGTGGGAGGAAAGGTTAGGGGCCCTCAGGGTTCCAACCCTGATTTCAAAAAAATATATATCATTATTAATTACCTATATAAGACAGCCAAGGCGTCTTGCTGTCTTTTTTGTTGTATTGTATGCCACTGTCATTCGTGCCCAATCTGATCTGCAATTTATCCATGACATCTCAGGAGTTTGAGTTACCAGAAAATATAGGTATCCCTGTCGGGGGCGAGGCCAGAGATATATTCTTCAGGCTGGAAATCCACTACAATAATGTGAAGCTATCAGGTACATACAACTTTAACATTGAATGTTTCAATCATACGCTGCCACGAGTAACCAGCACTGCAATTCTATGAACTTGCAGGACTCACATGTGGGTCGATGACAATGAAAGCAGCACAGGACAGTGCATGACCTTTAGGCCTTTAGGTCATTTACAAAAATGCATTGCTTTCATATTTAACTAGTCCTTGCCTTGACAGTTTGATGTGACCTGCTTTTGCATGCACAGAATTTTAAATCCCTTTAAGTTGATTTTCATGCGTAAAACTGGTGCTTGCTCTCTATAAATTGTGGCCAGGGCATCATAATAGATTATATGGCCTGTTTGAACAATGCATGGCCCCATAACAACACAATGCTATATACTGTCTAAAAGTCCCACTGTCGCTCACATCTTCTTTTCTGTGTTCTTTCGCATCCTGTTTAGCGAGAATAGACAGCTCAGGCCTGAGACTGTACTATCGGCCTATATCCACCGAAGTCCAGCAGCATGACGTCGGCATCTTGACCACAGGATTGATCCCAGCTTTCCCATTGCCGTATAACATTCCCCCAAAAGTTGAGCGATTCCACACCTACGGCACGTGTAATACCACGCAAATGTCTCAGGTCTGTATCAGCGTGGTGTGAACGGAACGCAGCGGCGGTTATTACAGAAAAAGCTAAGATATAGTAATAACCCTTAAAGTGTTTATGCCGCGTCTTCACTTTCCACCCGACAGCTTTTGGATCATCAGCCGGATCTTTCTGTATTTGCTGTTGGCTTGCACACTCACTATGCTGGGAAAGAAGTCAGAGTGGGATACTTCAGGTGAGAAAGTTATTTGATATTTAAGATTTACAGATTGGGACCTTTTTATGGAAACACAGGAATGAATTGTTGGCAACTACAAGTTATTTACATGACACCAATAAATAAATAAATAAATACATGACATTAGGGGAGCAGTGTTTTTGCTCTAACCTTGTATTTTCTCTCACTATAGAGATGGAATCCAGATTGGCCTTTTGGCTGTGGATATTAATTACAATTTTGAGCTGCAACAGGTTGTCAATTTGGGATCCATCAAGACCATCAAACCGGTAGGTCCCAATTTCCTGCAAGGCCACATATTATGCCCACCTATTACAAAGCTGCGTCTTGTAAGTAATAAGCTGTTTCGTCTGTTAAAACAATACATAATTACTCTAAATATTAGGCTGCGTTATGACTTATC
The DNA here is from genome assembly GCF_040956055.1 of Brachionichthys hirsutus. Lineage (NCBI taxonomy): Eukaryota > Metazoa > Chordata > Actinopteri > Lophiiformes > Brachionichthyidae > Brachionichthys > Brachionichthys hirsutus. The sequence goes on along the minus strand of NC_090916.1, from coordinate 1,940,195 downwards.
TCCTATTACAGGGGGATCAGATTGTAGTGGAGTGCGTCTACAGCACTATCAACCGCACCAAAGTCACTAAGGTGGGCAACACTGTATGGCCTAGAGTCATTACACTTATAAAGTGCTCCAAATCAAAATCAGTGCTGTTTGAAAAATCCATAAAAAATCAAATGCAAAAAGCAAAGATAATGTATGTATGAAAAATAAATAAATTATACGAAATAACCATCAGTCAAGTGAGTGGAATTCAAACTACACATTTAAATAAACACCTTTATTATTTAGAGCAATAAAAACAATACCGAAGTAAAGTTATTTCTGAAATATTTTTTAAGACTCAACTTTTACATCTTCCTTTTTCAGCAAGGCTTAGGAAGTTATGATGAGATGTGTTTGGCTTTCCTGTTCTACTACCCAGAAATCAAGATCTCATCATGCCTTAGCCATCCAAACACAAACCATCCACTGATGGGCACAAGCAACCGGTAAGACAAGATGCAGCCCTTCACAGAATACTGCCATGAAATATGTTACCTTTTTATACACGAGTGTCCTGTTATCCTCTTCTAATGTCGCTCTTTGCTATTTTCTGACAGGATGTTTGAGAATAACACAATTTTTACCAAGAATGACGTTGTCACGCATGAGACTTTGTTAAAGACTGTACCACAGCTTCAACTTGCAATTCATGAAAACGTACGTAACAATCGGACTAAATATTATTATTTTAATTTCTACTATTTTTCTACTGTTAATTAACAACTCTTAAGTCATTTTTTTTGACTAATTGTCTGTTCTTTAAATAATTATTGCCATGAAAGTGTTTTTTTTTATCTTCATTTTCACTCTTTTACAATCGCACATGAATTTCTTATAAATACAAATGTATTTTTTCCCCATTACATTAAAAATTTTTTATTCCTCTTTACAAATCCTCTTGTTCCCATTGCTTTTGTTCTGTTTCCCAAGTGTTCACGTAAAACAATTACTATATATATATATATCATACCATTAATAATGCAATTTTCTGCTTGAGCGACACAGCTTTACTTTTCTGTGGCTCTGCATGTTTTCTCTGCACTTACATTTTGTGTCATTTATCTCACGACAAAGAATCAGAATGTATTTTTTTTTGTTAGACACAGCATGTCAAAATATTGTTTTTTTTATTTCATGCTTGTTTCATGTGGAAGCATATCATTAAGAGAGAAACTTTTTTTTATGGTGTTATCTTATTTACAGCTCAGCAACTCATTTTATGAAGATGGCAAGATCATGGAGATGATGGAGATGCCTGCTGTTGCCACCTGTGACCCTCCTAATGCTGCAAGCAGACTTGCCTCTACCTGGATTTTCAACACAGCAGGAATTATACTTTTGCTGCTCTGGACTGCAGTCATGTGACTTGACTCAAAAAACAGGTCCAAGTCAGCCCAAGCTTAATAAAGGGAAGGCCAGATTAATAAATTTCCGTTGCATCCAATTTTGCTTATACATATTAATAGGAAAGTGCTGTTTTCTTTTCCTTCTTTATTTTCAATGCATTTTATTTGTCTTTGGTGTAAATATTGACAGATTAATAGGCACTACTCTATACTTTACCAATCATAAAAAATATATATTTGTAGAATTGAGCCTAGATTTTATTATTTGTGTGTGTAACATAACTTCAGTTTATGCATATTGAATGCTTAACCCATGTGTACTTTTCTCTATTTCTTACATACACAATAAACCTTTTTGTTTACATGTGTACAAATTATCTCGTATAGAGCCAATCATTTACATTGGAATTAATTTCCACAGGCTTTTGGTTTCTTTCTGAACTATTTTTGTCGTTGATTTATTTTGGTCTTGTATAGTTATAGAAGAATGTGTGGCTTTTTGGACAATTTGTCAAATTATTCCAAATTTGTAATTTATGCTCTTTGATGTTTTTCAAAATTGTAATTTGCTCTCTCTCCACCTCCCTCTCAAAACAGAAAAATCAGTCTTTTGTGACACATGTAGCCTAACTATGATCTATTGTTTTTCCCAGAAGAAATAAAGGAATTTACCAAGTTTATAGGGAATTGTGTTATTTATTTATTTTTATTACACAATAAGTTAAAGATTCTTTTAAAGATTATTCATATACTTAAGTCAGCATTTTCATGGTTATATTTTAATCAGTCTAAATGAACTACATTGCTTTATGTATCTTAAAGTAATTGGATGGAAGGATGGAACAACATTCATCAAGGTCAGTGAAAACCATCCATGATATTTTATCACTTAAAGTACAAACGAAGAAGCTAAAGTAAATTATTGATTTTCAAATTCCGAGTGGTTTTATTTTTAATATGTTGACTGCTTAAATCGACGCTCTATTTATGCTTTATTTACGTTTATAGTCTTTTTCTTTTTTTCTTTTTGAAGTTGCGGTTGTATTTCCTTTGTCTCGCGAGAGTTGGCTTGTCACTGTCCTGACAGGGAATGAATGTGGACGGCTAGGATGCTGATAGCTTTGGCAATGTTGTCACTATCAGAATGATATCGCAGCGGGACAGAGGAGAACTTGCTCGGTTTTATACTGTCACGGATGCTAAAAAGCACCAGAAAGGATACACTGTGTACAAAGTTACCGCTAGGGTAAGTGAATGGAGGATAGCATTTCTAGCACGAAGGCTAATTTGTATTGTTGTTAGCTATAGCTAGCTATAGTCTGAGAGGGGTGCTGTCAAGCTAATATGATGTAAAAACAAGCAACGCTATTAAAAGGTTATTGCGTATTAGCTATTACTATTACACCTTTGGTTGACGCATGTATGCCACTAATATAAATATTTACATAATTCTAACGTATATTATTTTCACCCAGAGGAGATAGATTGACTAGTTGGTAAATTCAGCAGTATTAACCATAGACAGACAGATTTAATCCAAAGGCTAACCAGCTAAGCCAAAGGTAAATGCAGCTTTATGATATTATAGCTAAATGAAATCTGTCCCCTGTCCAAAATTAACCTGAATTGTCATGTTTTCAGAGCTAAGTGATTTATATTCCCGAATAGCATCTTAAGAGCACACATTTCCAGAACAGATGTCATCAAAACTGTTGCCCACTTTCACAGATTTACTTTAATTGTAGATTTTCAGTGCATTTCCTGTAAACAAAAATTTTCCACAACATGCCTGAACCCATTGACGTACACCTCCTCAGAGGCACAAGATAAGTCCGCTCCATTATACTGAAAATCATCTTTATAAGACATGGAGTGTCTCTTGCATAGTCACATTTGCCTGATTTGAATCCTAACTATATAAAATCTCAGCTAAGATTTCAAGCAGGTGCTTGCAGTGTGTTGTGCCAGAAATCCGTATTACAGACTTGCAGGTGTTTGCCCATGAGCAATGGGCTAAGAGTTCTCAGGAATGCTGGCAGGAGCTGGTGTCTGACTTTGCGGCACATTTTCAGTCATGAGATGGAGCTCTGCAAAGTACAGAGATGTCGTATCAGGTTCAATAATTTTGAGACTCCTGTAGTCCGCTTATTTATGTTGAATCTTATTCATCCCGATGACGGTAATCCTTGAATGTTGAACCAGATTTAGTTTACGAGGACTCCGGTACTCCTAGATAAAAGGCCGTTATAGACAAATACTCAGTTGATGAAATTAGTCAACGTATCCCATCATGCAACACTCTCCTAGCTCAGTAGGTTAACACCCCCCCCCCCCCCCCCTGTTGGTGATGTCTCCTCTCACACTGGAGAGTTCTGTCATTCACCACAGAAAACTCCTTGTTCATACTTGTGCCGGCCTCGCAGCGGACCGCTGACACGGCTCTGTATTTACCTCTGCCGTTTCCACACAGATCATCTCCAGGAAGAACCCGGAGGATGTCCAAGAGGTAAGAGTTTTTGTTTTTAATCCTCTTTGTGACTACGAAGACATCCCTGCAGGGACTGAGGACGAGCTTTGGTGCAGTGTCAAAACAATATATGTTTTCCTTTACATTTTCAGATAAAATTAGTTGGGGAAATTCTGAGATAAATATAATAAAATATTTGTAAGCTTTTTATTTTCACAGTATCTATTAAATAAATGTGCTTAGTTTAAAGCAGGATAAATGCTTCACTCCGTGTCTGCCCTTATTAATGTGTTGAGCATTTTTTGCATTCTATGCTCACAATCTTTATAGAGTCAGACTCAGAATGCGATTTTCCAAAGATTGGAATGTCTCTAACATCTTCACCTCACTCAGAACAGTTATTTTGTCTCGTAAAAGCTTTTAAAGGATGTGTGGCTCTTTCTCTGTGTCATCATCATATACGTATCTATGAACACACATAAAACAAAGACGAGCTGGCTGTCTTACAGTCGACACACACTGAGGAATGCAGGCTGCCCAGGAAGCAGTGCTAACTAAGCAGGCGTGATGTTGATTACTGCTCTGCATTTGATTTGTGGAAGAGAGCCGGAAACACACTCCTGCAATACTGAACAGCGCTACTGTTTCTCACAGCAGCAGATCGGTAAACGTTTTACCAAGCTGGAATAGCAACCCACCATCAGCTCATCATCACATGTCTTTGATTCCAGAATGATTGAATGGTCCACCCTGTCGTAATCTCTTCTATCCGCTCTGCGCGATTACACCGACAAATGTTGCTCGTCTGTGTACCCTCACTGACAATGGCAATAAACTGATTCTGATTCTGATTTAGATAATAGTGTGGAAGAGATACAGTGATTTCCGGAAGCTGCATCAAGATCTCTGGCAGCTGCACAAGAATGTCTGTTGCCAGTCGGAGCTGTTTCCACCCTTTGCCAGAGCCAAAGTCTTTGGTAAGAAATTTACTCTCTCCATCCCTGTGACAAATATGTGCCCTGATTAAGAATTTAAATGTTTGCATTGGACCTATTCCGAGACCGCGGTTCTCTGGCAGTTCTCTGGTATGGAGAAATAGATTATTTCAACTTTTCTTAAAGGTCCCATACTTTCCCCTTCTTTCTGTCCTTCCCGACATTGCAGCAAAAACGTTATGTAAATGATACAGAAATGGGCTAAATTATCTTTTACTATGCTTTTGTTTTTTGTACTATTTACACATTTATGTGTTATCCGTTGTTTAGATACACATTTATATAACTGTAGGTTGTAAATGAGCTTTTATCTGGTGCTTAGGAACGGATTAATCCTGTTTCCATTATTTATTATGGGAAATATAGTTTCAGTTTTCAAACAGAATTACGGAACAAATTATGTTCGACAACCGAGGTTCCACTGTACTTGTATTTAAAAAAGAAGCACAAGACTATTGATCTTTGACCTTTGAAACTACTGCAGAAATATTGATTACTCTTCCCTCTGAGGTTTCTCCGTGTTGTTAGTCAGTAGGCATTGCTCGTACGTGATAGGCCGCCTCGCTGTACCAGAGTCCCTTTTCATGTCCTTGTGTTTGTGCAGGACGTTTTGATGACTCGGTAATAGAAGAGAGAAGACAATGCTCTGAGGATCTGCTGCAGTTCTCCGCTAACATCCCTGCTCTCTACAACAGTCCGAACATCCAAGATTTCTTTCAGGTACCCAGACATACGCATGAAGAAACAGGAATATGTTCCCAGAGAGAACATGACTTCTATATGCTTAATACTTTTCAAGGGAGGTGAGGTCCATGACGGCTCGGAGCTCATCGGACCAGCGGAGCCCTTTTCGGACTTTCTTGCAGACAGTTTGTCAGACTGTAGCTCTGACGGTAATGCTGCACACGTTAACTCCTCCACAGAATCAATTGTGTCAGTTTGCAAACGAGATAAAATCATTGATGATCAATTGGTGCCGGCTCAGAGACGTATGAATGTTTTTCAGTTCAAAGGGACCTCAGTGGTGCGGAAGTCACATCTGAGTATGGAGGTGAAGTTGCTGTTTGCATATAAAAAAACATCCACGTAATGTTAGCTTTTGGGTCACACATAAGACTTGTTATCATATCTGTGTATATTTATCTGCCTGTATTGCATTATTTTCCTCCCCAGGACAATCCAGTGACAACGATGTGACCTCTCTGGCTGTGGATACAGATTCTTTGACTGGCCTGGATGATGGCGCGGCTTCAGGCCGTACCTCCCCAAACCAACCACACGGGGGAGCCACAAACATTGGCAGCAGCTACAGTCCTCGCTTGCCGTCTTTACGTGAACGCCGTACCCCGTCTCCCGCCCCGGTCCCTGAGGTCAGCTGGCGAGGTCGATCGTCACTCATCGCCAGCGGCCTGACAAAAACCGGAAGCGGCAACTCGAAGGACGTCAACTGGGACTACCTGGATAGAGCCGGTGGTCTGATCAGCTTGGCTCTGCAGAAGGAGAAAGAGCAAGACTTCCAGGCAGCGTTTACCTACTATAGCAGCGGAGTGGACCTGCTGCTGCAAGGAGTGCAAGGTCAGTTTAGGGGGGGGGGGGGTCCCAACTATAATACCCTTAAGACGTAATTAAGACAAAGAGTTGTTTTTAGGTCTTTTAAAGCTGAGTTATGCAAAGGTTTTACTCTGGTTACACAAAGTTTTTAAAGTGAGGCGGTTATTCAGGTGCAGATGCTCTGGTGTTGTTTGTTTTTTTGTATTACTTGACTACTTATTTGCAGTAGTGAATCAACATATTTAAGAATCACAATGACAATTTATGTCTCTTTACGCAAAGGTTTTAGGCTGCTTAATTCATAGCAGGGAGTTTTTTGGTGTTTATTTGCAGCAATTTATTGATACTGCAGGGCCATCATGGAATAAGCTCAAATTATTTTTGTGAAAGTTGTGTTGGTGATGAAGCTGGGGTCAAAGTCCACAGTGGAAGATAACCCCCACAAACCTTTGTATGCAAATCAAACTAATTGACTTAGAATGGGAGGAGCTAAAAAGGGCTTTTTCTTTCACTCTGTTCACATGGACTGAAGAGAAGTACCGGTAGTGTGAAACTGAAACTTCAGTTTGTTTATTCGATTTTAAATTAAACTTGCCAATCGTGAATAAATTTCCAGGAGAGCCGAGTCCCACGCGGCGAGAGGCAGTGAAGACGAAGACCGCAGAGTATCTGATGCGTGCAGAACAAATATCCAGCCAACATCTGAGAAACAGCATGGGTCAAGGGCCAACACAGAACGTGGTGAGTGGGGGTGGGAGTGGGAGGAAAGTTCCATTGGCCTGTCTGTGTTAGCTTTTTTGGGGGCTTTGACGTAAGCTGACTCGGTCGTAAGTCGGCGCATGTTAAATTACCGTAAGAATATTGTGCTGCGTCATGATTCTCTAAATGGGGACTAGAAAGAGACAATGTCCTCTCGGTAGACATCGTGGGCGAGACCGCAGAAACTGTGGTAAACTTGTTCCGATCGCTCGCTTTCTGGTACGTCTTAAAGAACAGACCAGTGCGGTGGCAAAATCAACCTGCTGTGAGTCGACGACCCCCCCTGTATACAACAGGGTCTGCAATCTATTTGAAGCAGAGGGTTTTGCTTTTAGCATTCCTGAAATCATCACAGCAAGTTCGTGTTAAAAACATGAAATAAAATCCAAATTGATGAGGACTGAAAACTGTTCACCCGAAACACAAAAATCTGATGATTTTGTGTTTTCAGCTTGTATTCATGTTCTGTAGTCGACCAGACAATCTAGTAGTGCAGGATTAAAGCAAAACGCCGTTTTTTTTTATGTCTATGCTAAGTCTGACTGCTAAAAGATGTGAATGGGACTGGATTTTAATGCTGAACCTTTCCCTCCAGGGTTTTAGGGAGCAGTGCTGCCCGACCAGCAGCAGAGGAGGCCAGCAGAATCCCGCTGAGGAGCTGGGAATTTACAGAGTGTTGGGAATCATTGATAAGGTGCGTTCACTGTCCTGCAGCTTGCATACATGCTTTTGTGAGTTTGCTTAAATGTCGATTCATTCAGAGTCACAATTTATTTTCTTTTCAATCTTTTTTTTCTCCCGAAAGACAAAAAAATGTATCAGATAAAAATAATAATTTTGCCTAATTTGCTTCTGAAATATTATTGGAAATATGGCAAAAAAACGAATTCACGAGGTGAAAGAGAAAGTCCTATAATAATTCCCTCTGCTTCTGAAGGACCGGGTGAATGCAGATGGCATCCATCTTCAAATTTCTCCTCCTTGTGTCCTTTCTTCGTAAACCATCTCGTTTTTTTTTTTTATTCCGAGGTAATAAAATGTAATCGATTTTCTGGATGGCACGTTAAGGGGCTGAGTGTGTGTATGTCGAGCGTCAGTTATGACCACCACAAGGTCAGTTTAGGTTTCCGGTCCTCTCAACCAGCTGCCGGCGACGCAACTTCGCCGCTCAGCCATGAAATGACTTGGCACGCAGCTTAGCGGGCGCCACACAACAGTGAATCAATGATGCTTGTCCTCCGCACACACAAAACCCCAAGGAAAATGTTGACACAACACCAACACGTGTTTCTGCACAGAGGTGCAGGAAAAATAATCCACAATATGTACAAATCAGACACACACAGCAACAAAAAAATGTGTGGGGCGGACCTGGCCTTCCTCTCCTCTTCCTGTTCCTCTTCGTGTTTAATGAGGACAGAGGGGACAGATGGAGAGATCTCCTCACCCTACTGCCCCTCTTCTCCGCCTCCCCCTTCCCCGATGTGTGTGTCTTAATTATATTAGAGCACTGGCTAGCACTGCCACTCTGTTTACTCACAGCTCCATTCATATCCATTTAGCCTGCACCTGTTTGGTCCCCGCCAGGGTCACACGGAGAGAACGCGTACACGCACAGACGCGCATATGCTTCCTCTGTGCTCTTGAGACGCTGAAGAGCAATGGAGATGTCAGAGAGATATTAAGGAGACACCTGAAAGTGAAGCAATTAGTGCAGGACGAAGACAAACGTCTGCGTCCGATACGAACCATCGCTCGGCTCCAGGAGACAAATCTGTCAGACACGTGCTGCCAAACGGAAAGTCAGAGCATTATGAAGACACTTGCACATCGGATAAATGTGACTGACCAGGAGTGTGACCATTTGTGTCGTGTTGTGTATCATAGGGTTACAACTACAAACAATTTAACGCATTGAGTGCCGGCCATTTTCATCTCAGGTATGTGCTGAGTGCCCCAGTTTTCGCGCATTTCTCCCCGATTTTCCAAGCCCCACAGAATATTCTTTACTATACCAAATGAAAGATTAAAGTTTAAAGTGTGTCCCTACAATTTTTTGGCCGTTGAGCAGCAGAAGCAGATTTCAATGTCAGGGTTGGCAGTGAATGTTTGGGTTATTAAAAACGTCTGTAGACGTGAATGTCACTCAAAGAGTTAAATTGTTGTTGTTATTATTATTATTATTATTTATTTATTAAAATAATAATAGGAAGAGATAAACTGTTACAGGCCTCTTATGCAGGGTTAGCCGTCAGAGAAAAGAAAGGAATAGTCAGAAATAGTCATTAAAATGTTCAATTGAAAATCCTTCCTGTCTGCTGTTTCTGGAAGGCAAAGGTTTTTCTCATTTCACTTTCAGCCAATAAATAATGTAAGAAGTACGTAGTCATCAAAGTTGTTCTTTATTTTCTCCCCTGTTGTGATCGCAGTCCGACTGATTCTTTCCGCCGTCGTTCCGTTGGTGGAACTCGCTTTGGTCATCGCATTAACACGATCCGGCGCGTTAATGCCAGTTTTTCTTGTTTAATTCCGCGGCCTGCATTTATCCGGCAGCGGCCCTCGTTGTGTGTGCGTTGACCCCCGTCGTTGACAAACACTGCACGGCGGGACGCGACCACTCCATCACTTTAGACTGGAATCCATATCTGGTGATTAATGGAAATCATCCATCACAGGTTCTTCTGGTCATGGACAAGAGAACACAAGAGACGTTCATCCTCAAAGTAAGTGTAATGTGCGTGTCTGTGTGCGTGTCTTTACGTGCGCCCTGCATCCTTGTCCTGAATGTGTGACGTGTTCCACAGGCCCGTGTGTGTGTGTGGCAGCAGTAATTGATTCTAATGGGCCTGTCTCTGTCAGCTCCTTTGCTCTCAGGTGTGATACGTGTGCCAGCTGCCAACGCACAACTCGGGCACAGATCAGTGCACGCACTCACACACACACACACACACACACTCTGGGGCTCTGCTAAAGTCACATACTGTATGTGGCTTGGTGAGTCCAGTGACTTTGGGTTGCCATGGGGATTTGTTGGCTCCTTTTCCACACTCTGCTTTTGTCACTCAACATGCAATTGAAATGCTCACCCTTCCCTTCCTGCTCTCTACCCGTATTTATACGCATTCATCCTTCTTTTCTCTCCTCATCCTCAAGTCCAGTATGTTCCCTTGCCCACTCCTGCTTGACGCCCATCATTGTGTCCCTCTTTTTTCAGGGTCTGAGGAAGAGCAGCGACTCTGGGCTGACTAAGAGGACGATCGTGCCTCAGTCCGTTCCCCACATGGTCCAGCTGAGGAAGTTCATCGTGTCTGAAGACACGGTTTTCCTGTTGCTGCAGTACGCCGAGGGTCAGTCTCACGTCATACTCATCCGTTTCATCCTCCCGCTTATGTCTGCTTGACCTCTTTTTTGCCCTTGTTCCAGACAGATGTTTGATAGAGATGGGTGTGTGTCACAGGTCATTATTCCGACTACCCAGGTGGCGCCATACTTCATTAGCTAAGCCAACACCTGGGCCTCCTTGCTTTTCCTCTCACTCTTGGACGTGTGTTCAGTGAAATGCAGCCATATTTTTTAATGCCCTGTAACCTGCACAATCTGCTGCCTCCTGAAACCACCCTGTGGTAATATTAGTGGGTGGCATTGAATACGATACGGGGCTGTTCAGCATAATCTAATAAAGCCAATCAAACGCTGGGAAAGGCGTCATTTCAATACACTTCCGTGCCTGTTCTGGGCGTCAGACAGTCCGGGGCTGCGCCTTCTTTCAGTAACTGATGGGTTGAACGAGGACAGTCGGGCAGACAGAAGGAGGCAGCGACCTGAGTGACATTGGACAAAACAACATGTGGATGGTTTTACTTTCTGAGCCATCGAGCTGCCCCGCTATCATTATCATCACTGTGAACTCCCTATCCATCCTCATCACACGCAACAGATGCTGACTTCCAATTGCTCATGCTAAAGCTGTGTGTGTGTGTGTGTGTGTGAGAGAGAGAGTGAGTTTACGTACTTGCATTACATTGTGAACCTAAAAGGCACATTCCTCCCAAACCCTATCGAGCTAAATTGGGATCAGTTTGGGCTGTTTTTTTTTGTTTGCCTTGGTTACTCAAAGATAATGACAAACTAATGAGGATAAAATAATTAAGGAAACCCTGGAAACAAAGTCCGTGTATATATTAAGCATTACCGTAATTAGCAGAGAGCGGGAATCTGAGATGCCTGGTTCTGAGTGGTGAAGCTGAATGACCCACACGTCGGGGTGGACGGCCAGGCGGTGACCTCCAGGCTCTTTAAGGGCTCTAGAGGCCCGAAGTTGCCTTTATGGCAGCTGGTACTTAAATCACTTACAAATGAATTTGGCAGCGTGTACCACTATTGCATAATTAAAACCACAATTAAGAGGCTTTTATGTGACTCAAGGCGCTTCTGGAGGGAACCTGTGTCCACATTAATTATATGGTGATTATTTTTGAACACATTTTTATGCCCCACCAAAGGAGCCATTTGGGGTCATCCTTGTCCGTCTGCACATCCCTGCAATCCAATATCGGGCCACGAAAAGGTGTGCGTCTCTTAATCGAATGCTGCTGCTGTTGTCAGAGTGGGTTCTTCTAGCTGCATAAACATTTACCAGCTTTAAAATCTTGTACTTGTGCAATGTTTTAAGGGATGTCAGGGATAATAAGTCTTTTTCTTTTTTAGATGACTTGTTTAAATATAAATTTCTTCAGGCAGCTCACACATAATGAATAGTGTTCCACACACGTTATCAGCTTTAAAACCTGTCGTCGACCAATGAGAAGCTTCGGCAGCTGCTATGTGTCGGCCGGGAACCTTTCGGATGATGGAAACCACACTGTGGCCTGGATAGTAAATTTAGACAAAGGTTCCACAGGTTGAAACGCAGCTGAATTATCAGACTTCCTAAAACATCACTGGAAAGGTTCCTGCTGTGGAAATGTTCCAGAAGTTACGCTAACTCCTCATTTGTTTTATTTATACCCATTTATAGCTGTGTCGGCTCACCCCGCCCTGACTCTTTGTCTCTAATACTTGCTTCCTTCACCTTTAGGCGGGAAGCTGTGGTCTCACATTGGAAAGTACCTTCATAATTCCATCTTGGAGGAGAGCTTTGACATTCCGTTCTTGCAGAAGAGCCACACGGTAGCCGTGCACGCTCCTTTACGTGCTGTAGCACAGCTGGATGTAGGCTCTACCAGTTCTCGTTCTGGAACGGCTGCCTATTCGGATTCTGTCCCGGGACTGGCGAAGGAAGGAGAGAACCTCACAACCTCTCGGAGAGGTATTGTTTTCCCTCCGAGGATTATTGAACAAACCGGCGCTCAGTCGGACTCTGGCCCTTCAGAAGACGAGTGCACCAACAGCTATCTGACGCTTTGCAATGAATATGAGCTGGAGAAGGTGGAGCCAGATGCTTTGGAGGAAGAGGCAGCGAAGAGCGGACAGGATATGCTGTCGCTGGACGTGCCAATCGCAGAAACCGCCGCTTCCTGCCGCAGCCGATCGCAGCTTAGCAACGACAGCCTCTCTTCGCCTCTCAGCTCTCAGGAACTTGAACACGAGCAGTGCCACAGCGAGGGACAGGATCACAGTGAGGTCTTCAGTCCTCTGCGTTCCCCCGCCGGGCTCCTGTCTTTGGATCAGTCCAAGCACACGCCAATGGAGTTTTTCCGGATTGACAGCAAAGACAGCGCCAGTGAAGCAACTTGCCTCGACTTAGGAGAGCAGTACCCCTCGCACAAGCATGCCCCCCGCTTTTCTGCCTCTCACCTCGGTTCAGATGTCCCTGAGGATCACCCGGAGCTGGCTCGGGAGGTCAAGGGCCTCAGCTCAGACATTTGGGGGTTGGACTGTAGCGATAAAGGCTCCAATGAGTCTGTGCCCGTCATCTCATTTGAAGAGGCAGTATTTGAGGACGAGGGTCACCCTCCAGACCTTTTGGTCAACCTTCCTGTGATGGGTGGGGCTGTCCACTCTCTGCAGGAAGAAATGGGTCCGGGCCTCGAGGCTGCAGCCTGTCCTCCAACATTCATCCAGCCTGATGTTTTACAGCTCCCCAGCCCGCCTGAGGAAGCTGAGGAGCGGCTGCTGGAGCAGTCGTCTTTGCGTCCGGCTTCTGCCACCGGTAACATTGGCGTTCCGTCCCTCTCCCCTCGTAACTCACTCTGGGATGACTCCAGCTCCGCGTTTGGGAAAGATGTCTCTGACGACATGATGCTTTTCTCTGCTTGCCAAAATAATAGCCCTCCTCATGACCTTCCAGTAACTGGCTCGCTGAACGAGAACGTAGAGCGCAGTCCGGGAGTCGGCACAGACTTGGTCCGACACGTCAGTGGCAACAGCACGGGCTCGACCTCAGCTGCAAATGGGAATGAGGGCTGTGCCCTGGTTGAGCATTTGTTAGGTCTTGATGGTGAAATATCAGGAGTTATTAGTAATACAGATGGCAGCAAATTCGACAGAGAAGTATCCCGACTGTTTGCAGAGCTGGATGAGCTGTCGTTGGCTACATCCCAAGCTCTTATCCCGGAGGAGTTTGTCCGACGCTGGGCTGCAGAGATGGTGATGGCCCTGGATTCTCTGCACCAAGAGGGCATCGTCTGCCGGGACCTAAATCCCAACAACATCCTGCTCGACCATCAAGGTTAGGCCCTCTGTCACATCACACAGGAACGGGATTCCGTTTTCCCCAAATCTTTTGCCCACAGAAATCCAAACATTTGCTTAATACACATCAGTGCTATGTCTCTAAGCGATGATGGCGAGCTGCCTCGAGTCATTTTAGAACAGTATCTGAGTGACTGTAACTGATCAGAGATCATTAACATAAGATGTATACATTTTAAAAGCTTATAAAACCCAAATCTAGCCAAGAAAACAAAAAGCGTCGGGCAACTTTTCTGATCCCCCAACAAGTAAACAGTAAATAGTTCCTGGCTCATGGATGCTACTTCCCTCTAAGGGACTGTCATCTGTAGTTTATTTACTACAATGAAGTCTCTTCCGGAGACACAAGTGTTGATTTACCAGGTCACAGCTTCTCCCTCGACCTTTTTTTGGGGGGGGGGTCATCCTACAATGATCTCTCTCCACCTCGTTATCAACAAGCGTCTAATTAGCTGAGTGGCTGTTTTCGTCTCCCTGGTGGTAATTATTGTTCTAAAGGGTCCATCAACGGCGTAGTGTGGTGCATCAGTCTGGCTAGCCCGTTCTAATGGCCACGGCTACCTAATGACACCATTAGTTCTAATGATGGCGTTAACGGGTAGCCGCTAAACAGGAGTAATCGAAGGCGCTGTGTGTGCATCAAAGGCTCGCGGAGGGCTTTAGAGAGCCGGGGTAAGGAAGCGCTCTGGAGGGGAGGGATCTGTGGGGAAGAAGTCATCGTGACGAGAGGCAGGGATGAGATTTGTGTTTCACGCTAACAAGCTAACAAGTTGAACACTTGTTTGTCTCTTCTTGTCCCCTCAGGTCATGTTCAGCTTACCTACTTTAGCAGCTGGAGTGATGTGGAGGAGTCTTGTGACAAAGAGGCTGTTGCCAACATGTACTGTGGACCAGGTGAGACCTGCACAGCAGGAGGTATTTATATAACACTTTGTCGTGAGGGGACAGTGCAGAGCTGTTGGAAATGTATCATCATCACCTGAGGAGGAAACAAATTATTATCTTGATCTCACTTTTAATACAATCTTTATGCATTGCTTTGTGCCGGGGATGAAATGCCACAAGAGAATTTAATTCAAAGTCTCCTGATCCTGCATAAACGCTGTTTAGCATGCAAAGATGGCAGGAGCTTCGTGACGTCGTAGCCGTCTTTGTCTGCTCGTCACCATTTTGATATTTTTGGAGTCGTTATTAATGATCAAACATGTTGTTAACTATCATTACTTGTTACTTTTTCTGGAAGGTCTTTTAGCATTATGTGTTGTGTAATGGTAAAGGTAAGAGAAAGGAACACATTGTAAACCCAGATTAGAAAAGAAAAAAAAACCCTCCATAGAAGCAGTATCAAACACAAACATTTGATGCATTGAACCAGAGTTGGTCTAACAATAATTAATAATAATTAGGCTTTAGGATTAAGGTTTATGAGAGATTATTTCCACACAGGCATGCAGGGCCACAGGTAAGATACTTCATTCACAGCCACTCACACACACATGAGTATTCCACGTGTACACAAGCCAGGCTTGCCCAGAGATGGATCTATGGCTTTTTCTTGGCAGTAGAGATTGAGAGTAGTTTATAGTCAGAGGTTCCCTCAGTGTCCTGTAGGGGGCGCTGTTGGGCAACAGTGGTACAGAAACCCCCACGTTACCCCCCAGGACGCGCATGCTGTTTACAAACTGCGTAAAACAAACTGGAGTACGGCTCCATGTCCCTACTTAGCACTATCGTGTGTGTGTGTGTGTGTCTGTGTGTGTGTACTTTTGTGCAGGGTGTATATGTAATCATAAGTTTGATATCTAAAGGCAGATTTGTTTTCCAATTTGTTGCTTGCTTTACGTGAGGGCTCATGCATGACATGTGGAATTCTGAAATATTCAGGATGGACAAGCCTTCGATCGGCGCACTGGGAAAACTCGTGAGACGTCCCTGGTGACCCTCAAACCCATTCACTCTCACATTAATGTTGTCACTCACGTTCACCTGCTCTCCTTGTGACTAGAACACGCGATATGCCACTCTTGTAATAAATCTGAAAGCAACAACCGCTCGATCTAATATCCAAAGTGTGTGTTTTTATGTGCGTAGCTTGTTTAGAAGCCCAATAATGGGCATATATCACCCAGCAGTGGGGGGGGGGGGGGGGGGGACGCTTTGCTCAGAGAGCTTTATGCATGATGTAGCTTAAAGCAGAATGCTAAAACAAGCATATGTTTGTTAATGTAGGCAGTAAGAGACGTTTACACATCTAAGAGTGTGGACAAGCTGGTGTGCAAATAAAATATTTAAAGATCGATTTAAAAAAAATAAGAGAGACTTCTGTACGATCGTCCTGCAACAGTGAAAGTAAAAATGTTGGACTTGGTCACTTTCGCCAAGTGTTACGCTTTGGTTGAGCAGCAGTCGGGAAGCTGGGTGTGAAAGGGTCACACAAGTTAAACTGATCAGTGAATGTAATACACGCCAGCAGCCAGCAGGGGGAGTGTGATCCTGCTGCTGAGTCAGAGAACTGCCTCCACATCCACTGACCACGGGCAACCTGTTCTTTTTTTCTTATGTTTCTCATCGTCATTTGTTTCTGTTATTGTTCACATCACATCACAAGTTATTGGCTTTCAAATTCTGTTGTATTGATCTGCAGAACCCCTGCATCTTTGACATGCTTAGTTCAGTAGATGTATGTATACACACACACACACACACACACACACTCTTGGTCTAACGCAAAGGTTAGTGAGTGTGTGTGTGTGTCTCTCCTGCCCTTGTTATGTATTGCTGTTTATCCAGACAGGGTCAGCTCTGGCGATGGCTTCATTTCTGATGACAGATTTATGACTGTTTGCCAGAAAGCTAGCAGTGTGGGTGTGTGTGTGTGTGTGTGTGTATGTGTGCGTGCGTGTGTAAAGTAAAAGAAAGAGGGGAAACATGTTTTTAAAGCACACACATTCACACCCAAATAACACGGGTCTGGAAAATACTGTCTTTTTTGTGTGTGTGTTTTTTTGCACCTCTGTTTATTTACTTTCTCAACATGTCATCGTTACTTTTCTAATAAAGAAAAAAAAAAAGTAGTTTTGTGACCATGATCTGGCCTAATTTAAATAGAAAGTAAAATAGTTTATTATCGCGAGGACCTTTTTACAACACTTTCATGAATGTAACGTTTTAACAGACCTCAGCTGAGGACGCAGTCCCGACCTGGCGGCCCCACGCTGCCCGCGGACTCCGTGAGAAGGGGCTGAGGAGCATCGGTTGTTTAACAGCATATATTTTCAGCTCATCTGACTCGCTTTGGCATTCTGTTGCTCACGTCATCCTCGGAAGACGCTCCGCCGAGACAGACGATGAAAACAGTTTGCGTTCCTGTAACGCTGTCTGTTTCAAATGTCGTCCTGACACACCAAATAAGAATTTTACTGTTCTGCAAACTTAAAGAATATTGTTTGTGACAAAGTTCTCATCCCGTGCATGCAGCTCTGGCCCCGAGCAACTCGGATCAAATCGGCATCTTGACCGTGAATGAGACATTTTTTCACTTTTGTAGATAAGTCCCAATAATTTGGTCAAATCCACGTCAATTTTAAAATGAAGTGGATTTTAAATGAATTTTTCTCCAACTGTAGAGGTTAATAATTATTATTATGGGTTAATTATTATTATTATGAGAGGGACGCAAGGCCAAAACCGATTGTCTTCACTGCCTAAGAAATGGGAAATTGATTGTTGTGCCCCTGTGAGTGAAGAAATCGCTTGAGAGGACTCGTCAGCATTGTCACTTTTAACATTTATTTTCTGCTTTGTTTTGTTTTGTTTTTGTTTTTCCTTTTCGGTTATGGCATGATCTGACAAAGATAAAGTTTGGTTCCTCTTTTGGCGGGGAGCTGGCACCTTTAATAATTTGAACCATTTCAGTGATGTGCACGTACACACACACACACTACTGTACAGTCTTGGAACATCGCACGCTAGTCCCTTACTTCCTACCTGCGTTCACTTCTGCTTTCAACAATGACTGTTTGGTTACGTTTTTAAGGAAGTCTGTCTGAGAGGAGAAGAGAAAGTTCCTCATGGTCTCCAGAAGAGGAGATGGAGAGTGATTAAGAAACAAAGCAGGAGGGAACTGATTGGTTGGGGGGGGGGGGGGCTCAAGGTCAGCTCCTAGCGTTCTTCTCGTGGTTCCCTTTTTCACATACTGTTCAGGGAAAGATGTTGAGTGGACTTGTGGTCAGGTTTTACACGATGGCCTGTGGACGCAGTTAATCCTCCCTTCCCCTCCTCTTTCTTTCTGTCTCACTTTCTCCCTGCCTCGCTCTGACAGAGTGGTAAGTGTAGCCGGTTCCACTGTACTCTCCCTGCAGCTCCTTAGACATTAATCCATTGTGATGACATCGACCTTGCTCTGAGACGCGCGCGTGTGTGTGTGTGTGTGTGTGTGTGTGTGTGTGTGTGTGTGTGTGTGCGGGCAGCATTTCCCCTTCAGCTCATCGCCACGCAGGTATCACTGGTCCGTTCAATGACGATCTTCTCTCCTTGGCTGTCGAGACAGCCGTCGTGGGCAGCCCTAGAGACGGTTTGCTCACTTGGCTGCGTGTCTGTTTGTGTATGTATTATGCGTGTACACAAAATGTGCGGTCCTCTCTAACCTTAGCTGCAAGAGAGCCGCGCTGGCCCGCGGGGTTCCCAGAAGCCTCCAGGAGGAGAGGGATATTTATCGCTCATGCCCCCCCCCCCCCCCCCCCAAAACAAGCTGAGGAGTCTGGTCTCTGGGCACACGCAGCCATGACCCAGCGTCCCGGCCCTCTGGATAGAGCAGAGGGAAAGCTGAGCGGCACAAGAGGCCATCTGGTGCCCAGTGGAGCCAGTACACACACACACACACACACACACACACGGGTAGAGGGTTCTGACGTCCCATGAGAAGCTCACCCAGGGAGGGGCTTGTGTGTCATTTCTGTTTTGGCAAAAGAAAGTGAACTTGAGCAATGGAAGATAAAAATGAGTTACAGTTGGTGCGTAATTATTGAACAATTTCTGGTTCACACAAAAACTTTATGCAAGTTCTGTGGTGAGACTGTGGCAACATTTCCATTTGATGACTGATCGATTGCGATTTAAAATTTTTGTTCAAGCTAGAGATGTTTTGCATTTGCATTGTTTTTTTGATCGTGCATCTACGGTACTTCAAATTCCAATTGTTACCATTTTCCAGGGCATACGGTCAATGAATTGATTGAGGGTATAATCATCAAAATTAATCATCAATTTGTGATGATTAATTGATGATTAAATGTTTATTTTTCAGCAGCTAAAATAATAATTTGCAGGTAAATGAATAATGCAATCAGGCAGTTTGTTCTCCGTTGTTTCGGCTGTGTGTGTGTGTGTGTGCGTGCGCTTGTGTTTGAGGTCGGGTCATGCAGATGGTGTGAAGTTGCAGCAGACGGTTTCCTCAATTTAACTGCTTTTTTATTATGCAAATCACCCTTTTATGAGACTCCCTTGTTTGTGTGGGTCCGTGCGCGGCCGTGTCCATGTTTATGTGCACATTTTGAATTGTGTCAATTCAATGAAACTTTAACTAATACAAAGACGCCGGGCTGACGGGGGGGCTCGGCGTGGAGCGTTTAAAAACGAGCGGGGAGGTGTGAGTAAAGGATTCTTGCCTGTTTTCTCATCCAACACTTCCTTTGAGTAGCTTCTTCCCTCTTTGCTTTGTTTCAGAGGTGGGCGGGATCAGCGAGGAGACGGCCGCGTGCGATTGGTGGAGTTTGGGTGCCATCCTGTTTGAGCTCCTGACGGGCACGGTGAGTCAGGAAGTACAACAACCGTTTGTTGCTAAGGTGTTGTGCGATATCCTTCAGCTCTCTCACACGAGGTCGTGCACGATTCTGTGTGTGTGTGTGTGTGTGTGTGGTGTGTGTGTGAGGTGCGTCTTGGCTGCCATCTCTTACTCCGGTTCTCGGGGAGTGCCAGGGGTTGTCGGTGTGACTTTCTCCCCCAGCCTGAGCTCCATCTGCTGGGCCAGGGGTCGCCTCTCCCCGGGCCACCTTGCTGGCTCCTGGAGCAGCTCTGAGTTTTGAGGACGGCAAATTTGGGGTCGGCGTGGAAGGCGAAGACCCGGGCAGCTCTCAAGGTGCTGGAACTCGGCTGGTCCGAGATCAGAACTGTCTGAGGGGCGATTTCTTTTTCTTTTTTTTTTAAGACTGGCAGGAGAAAGTGAAGAGCTTTCCCCACATAAATGAACGTGAATTCAGTTCCTCAGTTCTCCGGCCCCCGGGACACTGGTTTAAAACCTTCTTTAATGGTTTATGTGTGGCAAATATATAGAAAGGAATTAAAGGTGAGCTTAATTACAGAAAATCACAGTCCAGGTTATGCATTAACACTAAAATAAATTATAATAATGGTACACGTCACCTTTGTTGTTGAAAGTGTGTGGCGCGAGAGGAGGAGGAAGACTACTCCTTAAAATGCGCTTAGGCTTCTTCGCCCCACTAGTAGGAATTTGAACTTTCTTGGGAGCCATGATGAGAGTAAATAAAAAAAAATTAAAAAGAGCACAACGATAAACGGTGCGACAAAGCTGACGAGGCACTTGGTGTTCGTTCACCGAAGCTCATTTGCTGTTCGAGTCCAAATTTGTTCTTCAAATTATGTTTGTGCACCGCTTTGCTCGTACAACGAGGCGTTCGCGACCTGAGGTTGCAAATGCAAAGTAGCCCAGACACAACACTCGGCACAGGTGAACTGAACCTGAGCATCGCTTTAAATGTTTTTAATTGTCTTTTCATTGAATGACTTTGAACTGATTGCAACTGGTCATATTTCCCTACCAGGCAGCAGCAATAGCCCCAAATATGAGTAGGAGTGTTTTATTTTGAACAACACACACACTCACTTACCTGTAAAAACGTCCGTCGCACAGATGGATCCTTTGATAATTATGTACAGTCTGGGGAGGGGCACACACACACACACACACACACACACAGTGTCTTTTGATCCTTGCAGGATAAGATCTTGCCTGGAGCAGTCTTGACTGAGGCTAGGAATCCAGCCAGAACTCCTGCAGCATGGATCAGGAGGGAAAACGGGAGGCAACAGATCTAACTGATGGAAAAACACACACAGGGCTCTAAACACAAACACTCATGCTGTACTGTCTCTTGCCACACACGCACACGCATACACACACACACACACACTAGGTTGTATTGTTTTTCCCCTTAACTTTGCAGGTGTAGCTGCTGTGGAAGATTACAGTCATTATTGTCAATTATTGTAACAATAATGCTGCGTTGTGTGCCTGGAAAAGCACTTGCAGTTCTTTTTGCTCTCTTTCTCTCACTTATGACATTATTTTTGGGGTTTTTTCTGTGAGTGCAAGCAATTCCTTGTAATTTTCAGTTTGACCCGAGTCAGATGTTCCTCCAAACAAATGAAAAGGTTTTATTCCTACTGACTCTTAGCCCTTTCGTTAAAGCTGCTTCATATAAATGACGTGAAACGTGCAGCATTCTGTCGGCGACATGCAGCAGCTCCAAGATAGAGTGATAGTGATGATCAGTGTTGTTTCAGGTGCCTGGACGCGCTGTCCTCCTCCTATTTGTCCAGTCCCGGTGCTTTGCAGGTGTCCGTCTCTGTGTCCCTTTAGCCCTCCGTCCGTCAGCCTCTCTCTGTTTTCATTGATGGCTATCTATTCTGCACGCCGATGGCGCCTTCTAAATGAGATGTTTTTGTGTTTTTTATATTTACCTGTGAGTGCTGGAGTTTCGTTCTAGTTATCTCCTCTTCCCACCTCTCCTGCTCTCCGTTCAGTCGCTGCTGCGCTGCCATCCAGCAGGAATCGGTCACCACACGGCGCTCAACATCCCCGAGTCTGTTTCAGAGGAGGCCAGGTCTCTGCTGGAGCAGGTGAGGACGCAGGATGTGCTAGCAGGGCGTGTGTGTGTGTGTGTGTGTGAACATTCCAACCAACAAAACGGATCAATAATGCAGTGGATAAAAAAAAAGGGTTGTAAATGAAGGGGATATGATAACATTAAAGCAAATGTGCCATGGTTTCTATCCAACACAGTTACCGCCATGTCTCGTTTGTTAATAAAAAAATCTGCATCTGTGATATTTAACCCTTTAAAGCCTGAACCATGAAGTAACCGCAGAACACATACATTTTTATAGAAGTGCTCTAATTTACATAAGTTTTGCTAAATCAATAATTATTTTTCCAACGCCAAACTGAAGAAGTCTCAAAATCCTGAAAGGGCATCTGTATCAAATATGATACGTTTTGGCTTTAAAGGGTTCAAATATTTGTTTTTGGCAGTTCTTGTCCAGAAGAGGAATATGCATCTAAATAATTATTCTCAGGAACAGTGGCTGGCATAAGTTCAATCGATGTGGAGAACTACAGGGAACCCTGTCCACTCTGTTGGGCTTGAGTATATGAACACATACCCTGAAAAACAGAGCTCACACTGTCAGTATATCTAAACGCTAATTGTAAATCCCCAGCAGCGATGAGGTTTAGATGTTTATTAATATGGTTAGCATGTTTTTATCTCTATTTAATGACACCAACCCCATTAATCAACCATGAATTAAATTACATTGTACTTTAAAGGCAGTGGACAAGTAAGATAAATCATTAAACAACAGTTTAACAGTTATCTGATGGTCTGATTGCATTTTCTTTGACCCAGCTCATTAGTCATCAACTCTGTTTATTGTGTGTGTGTGTGTGCGTGCACAAATCATTTTATATTAGCTTTCGTATGCAGTCTGACTACAAATGATCATTTTATAGGCCGTCTCCTTTGCTGCTATAAAAGCATTATGTTGTGTGTGTTTTTTTTTCCACCTTTCCGTCTGTTAAATTTTAAAACCGCTCTTTGTCTCCATCTGTCCTCCTGCGCAGTTGCTCCAGTACAACCCATTGGAACGACTGGGAGCAGGAGTGGGAGGTGTCGAGGACATCAAATCCCACCCATTTTTTGCCAGAGTGGACTGGTCCGAATAGACGCCGTGCATTGTGGGACTTGAAAAAGCAGCGCTGCATTCAGGGCTATGGGCTGTTTTGAATGGACTCGTGTCAAATTGGACGCAAACAGATAAACATGCACATTTGTACGCACCTGGCTTCTCGCCCACTTGTCCTATTTATTTATTTTTCTATGGAACTTGCCAAGAAGCAGTATTAACGTCATTGTGAAATGTTTATGTCTTTATTTCATGGATCTGTAATAACGGGACACTTTTATTTTCACTAAACTAACTACTGCTGGTTTCCCTCTTAAACTGACACAGATCAAATCTCTCCTCTTATTCTCCATGTGCAATATTTTCTTTGTTTTCTTCTCATCACAAGGTTTTACATGCCAACCGACCCATGCAGAGAAACAGACACGAACACTATGCAAGGTGAATGAAGGAAAGACTTTGACTTGGCGGGTCTTGTTCTTTAATGAACAGTTTAGCTCAGATGAAAAGGGGCCAGTTTACCAGATTGTGGCTGAGTTGTTAGTCAGATTTAATCTCAGATGAGGCGTGACACACGTTTGAATCCATTCTAGTTGTTTGTTGTTGAGGAGGCTGCACTATACAGCACTGGGTTTTCTGCATGGAAGAACATGATTCATGTAAAAAAAACAAAAAAAACAATCTACAAACAACCAATAAGTGTAAATGCACTGTAAATATACGGGAGTATAATTCCGAGCTAACGCAACAGGATAATGTCGCTCGGTTTCTGGGTCGTCGATCAGATCGTTTTTTATTTTCTTTTATTTGATCGTGTTTGTTTTGTGATAACTTGCTGCACCGATCTCAATGCTGAATTTGTGAAATGACTGATGCATCATACACTATGAACGAATAGTTCGTTACAGGCGTTATAATGTTTTGTGTCTCTAACAGTAGACAGATAATCACTCCGTGTTAGAGGCAGGAGGGGCATAAAGTCAGAGCGTGAGCACGGCAGCTGTGATCAGACATCTGGGTTATTCCACCACGTATAGTGCTTTCTTCATACCCCCCCCCCCCTCAGGGCGGTACATCTACCCATCCTGTCCGGATTTAAACATCAGTGAGGTCAGAGCGTGTGTTTTCTATTGAATGCTGGCTCTTGTGTGTCGATCACTGCATTCTGGGTAACAATAAAAGCACCTGGATCAGCGTGTCTTCGCCATGTTCTTTGTGTTACTGATTACACGTGAGGACCGGTGTGTGTGTGTTTGTGTGTGTGTGTGTTTGTTGGCTCTGAGGCTACGGCCCTCTTAGAAGCCGGACTGATGATACTCCTGGAAAGCCACCGTCAGTGCAGCTGACTGTCACCATGACATTAATACGAGCCAGCAAGCGCGCACACACACACACACTCAGCAGGATAGCACTTATTCCCACACACAGCCCTCCAGGGTTACAGTTAAGGTATCGGCAGCTTCCAGTCTGACCAATGTCTTGAGTATTTTAAAGTGATAAAGAAATAAGACAGATAATTTTTCGCATTGTTTTAATTTGCTGGACGTGTCTTCAGATCTCGAGGATCATGATGATGATGACGATGATGATGATGACGGAGGGGCTCGGCCGTCAAACACTCATAAATAAATTGAAAAGTAACTTAATAATCTTCTCGTGATGACATGTTCCCTGCCCAGTCTGGGGGTAGTTAGCGGAGTCTGGGCGTATTCCGTCACTGCCCCGGGGTCAAGAGTCTGGGCTGATTAGTGCTCTTCATAAGACCTGCCTCTCATTACACACACACTCTGGGCGAGAGGTCCACTTCAGCTCCGAGAAGAAAGCTGTCAATCTAACTCAGGGTGGATGTGAGATGTGCCTTCAGTGAGTTCACAATAACCGCAGAATCCCCCCCCCCAGGCATACTCACAACGGCTCCACAGGAAGAGCGTCGTCCACTAATGCTTTAAATACCCGGATGTTGTTCTCATTTTTGGATGTGGACCCTTGTGTGCTGCGATTCTAACACGACACCCTGTTTGACGTGTCCGGAGACCAGTGGCTGGAAAAATCTGGATATAAACTGCATATAATTTACACAGTTCACTCCGCTACATCCATCAGCTCTGCTTTCTGACGACTTCACAACCAGATTGAACAGAAAAAGCAACAATGAAATAATGTGACCTTTAGAATAATCTGCTGGATGAAGAGGTAAGAGGTGGAAAGTCTTTCCCGATCTCACGTCTTTGGACGTGTTTTGTGATCTACAGCTAAACGCCAACAGGTTCAGTCAAATTAAAACGAAGGGGGAGCAGCTAGCAAAGGTACCAAAAGCAACCTAATAACGGATCCCAAATGCACAGGTGAACATTTTGCATGTCTGCAGCCTAAATCATCCATTGATCATCTCAGTCCGAGCTCGCTGTGGCATGTCAGAATTGATTTTTTAGAGAATAATTTCACCATGACCAGATGTGCTGATAAAATACTACTAAGTTAATAGTTAATCCTAGAGTACTAAACTCACTGGGGCACGTAGCTATGGAAGAAGTACTTTTGCTCTGAATAATCCTGCACGTTTATCTCAGTGGAGCTTGAATGAATGGCTTGGCCCTGTGGTGTGGTATATGTTTTTAACCAGGTTGTGCCACTGCTTTTACTTTACCTACCACTGTCTGTCCTCCACACACCAAGAGCTAAGATGCATTTCTCATACATGTGTGTGTTTGTGTGTGCGTACGGAGGCCACAGGCGAGCATCCGTCTGGTCAGAGGCAAGATTAAGAGGACACGCCAAGGTCTCCCATGATGCAATGCTGGCCTCTCGTTCTGAGGCCCGAAAACATCAGCCGGGCCTGCAGGCTGAATTGACCCCTGAGCCCCTCCTGCAACTTCCTGGACCTCCCTCTCTCTTTCTCTGTTATCTTTTCCCACCTCGCTCTCTTTTTAATTTTGCCTCCGCCCTCGCGCCCTGCGCTATTCGTACGCAGGCAGCAGCCAAATGGCCTGCCCTCTGATTCATATTGCTGTTGGTCAGGTTTTGTTTTTTGTCTTTGACAGTTTGACTTTAGTTCACAAAGCCCAGGAGGACTCCTGCTGCCCGGGGACAGACAGACAGACAGACAGACGCGCGGACACACTCACACTGAGCCAAGCTGAGGAGTTCCACTGTGGGACCCCGGGCGTCTTAGCCAGCTTCTGTCAGAGCCATGATGTCATAATGAAGAGACACAATGCCTCTTCATGATGCTCCCGTACACGATCCTTATGGTGCATGCACACACACACACACACACACACACACACACACACACTATATGGTCAGCAGCACTAGAAGAAGCACCTGTAAGTAAAAGTAGAAGATATAAGATTATCTCCTCCCATCTTACCTGCTGGGATGGTGTCCAGAATAATAGGGAAGGGTCCTCACCAACGCGGGACACAGAAGAGCAGAGTCATGAATTATCAGTGTGAAAAATAAATAAATTATGACACATTCCTCCAATTATTCCTGCTGGTTTCTGCTGTACGTAGAATAAAGACGAGTCCTCACAGACTAGCCGACAGACAGACGCATCGTCCGGCTTCCTGCCACCTGAACAAACACTTGGGTAAAGTGGCCTCACCAAACTTTAGTATGTGTGTGTGTGTGTGTGTGTGTTTGTTTGTCTTTTGTGTGGCCCCGTAATGAGCTGGCATCTCATCAGGGGTGTACCCCCCCCCCCCCCTCGTGACCCGTGACCCATAACGCGGCTGTAGACGGGACGGTGGATGGATGCTTATCAGCAAATGTGATGAGAAACTCGATGGCATAATAACAGATCATGATAATAGATATGATGATAAAGAGAGATTGAAGCTGATTGATCGTTTGTCAATTATCGTTTCACACAGTCGTCAATGAAATGTGGAACAGAATCTCCCCTCTGCTGTGGGTTGAAGGGGCTGGAGTACGATGACGGACGTTCCGTTTTTTGTTTTGTTTATGGTGACGTCAGAAAAGAAAATCACTCGAACCGATGATATCATCATCATCATCATCGTCATTCAGTTTATTTTGACACAGGAGGTCACATGATGCATCGCAGGGCAGAGCGAGAGAGAGATGAGGCCCAGTTAAACACCTGAGCGATGTCTCCTCTCCCCTTCGAGGTGTCTGGCTGCACGGAGGAGCTTCCTACAGCTCGCTGGGACGTGGCGATATATCGTTCCTGCTCTGAGGGGGTTGATCTGCCCCACCTTCCCACGCCACATTGGATCTCTTTACGGAGCTTACATGCCTTTGTGCGTGAGTCACAATGCGAGAGGCTCAGATGGTAAAAGGAGTCCCAAACAGTGCCCAAAAGACGTGTCACTCGTAATACCTCCCTCCAGACTCGGGGTGTCTCCTTTCGTTGCGCTGTGGGCCTCTGTGATCTGTGTGGAAGGGCGGTGCGCCGGCGCGGAGGCATGCCGTTAGCAGCTCACTAACGTAGCATTAGCTCAGTGGGCCTCTGCTGTCTCAACGGTTTCCTCACGCTCGGCTACACACACCTTCTGTGGCTCCACACCGCTTATTAGCCGACCCCCCCCCCCCCGACCAGGCCTCCTCGGCCTTTAGTCTCCCTCGCTGGTTCCCCTCTCTGACTTATTCCATTCGCTAAAGGGGCCTCAGTGGGAACTCCTTTTGGTCTCGCACACGTTATTAAACAAACATATTGCTGCAGCTAAAGGACGAAGGTGTCAAGGAAAGGAGCGATAAGGAATAATAGCAGCCTGAGTGCCGCCATGTCCCGCTCTCGTTTCTCTGTCTGGGGTTGTGGGGATGCCCGCGGGCGAGCTGGAGGGAGCGCGGCGCTTGTTGAAGAGAGTTCCAAGGAATGCAGCTTGAATGCCGCCGTGGGAGTAGGAAGCGACCCGATAATCTGTCTGTTTCTCCCAGGCGCTGGTCCCCCCCCCGTCACCGTCCCCGTCCCCCCGGTGAGACACGTTCTGTTACCACATACAGTCCAAGTCGAGAGTCCCAGCCAGACGACGTCCCGCTCGCCCTCTGGGGAGAGCGGGACGGGGAGGTTCAGAGGGAGAAGGGGGAGGCTGGGGGGGGTTAAAGAGGTGGATGACATCTCACACATCCTGACAGGGGGTATTAGACGGGAACCAGGAGGAGGATGAGGGG
This sequence comes from Brachionichthys hirsutus, assembly GCF_040956055.1. Lineage (NCBI taxonomy): Eukaryota > Metazoa > Chordata > Actinopteri > Lophiiformes > Brachionichthyidae > Brachionichthys > Brachionichthys hirsutus. The sequence goes on along the minus strand of NC_090916.1, from coordinate 1,912,236 downwards.
CGTAAGGAAAGTGCAGAGGAAGATGTAGGGGAGAACGAGCTAGGTCTGGGAAGCAGCAGAGTTAACAGGAGGTAGAGAGCGGGGGGGTTTGAGAGGGGGGTGAAGGGTGGTACGAGGCTCCTTGGAGTCCTGGCACCTTATGGCATGGCCTGCAGTCAAACAGATGCTGCAGGCCATGCCAGCCTTCAGCGGGGCACAGATGAGACCGTTTAGAAGCAAAGGAGGGACGTGCCTCGTCTTATGAGCGGAGCAGATGCACGTACTTGTGTGTGTGTGTGTGTGTGTGTGTGTGTGTGTGTACCTGCCTCTCAAAGAAAGCGAGCGTGAGCTGCTTGTTTAAGTCAGGCTAATGAGCATCAGTCTTTATTTGATTGCACATTCAGAGGTTTAAACTAGTGAATTGGCAGCATATCATCAAACAGGGGGGGGGGGGGGGGGTCGGGAGTCAATAAATTCAGATATACTGTATGTATATACGTTTATACAAGTTCAGCAGCTTCGGATGCTTGTTGATAAGGAGACGGTGCTTCCGTTGTCTCACCCGTCTGCAGGACGTCTCTGTCTCACTTACGTCTGAAGCTGCTGTTGTTGTTACGAGCAGCTCGTGTCCCGCGTTCCCAGATGAGGACGTGACGTTTTGGACGAGGACCATGACCTCTGCTCATAAAACTGCGAGTCATTGTCACTAAACACAAACTTTTCCATTTCAGAAAGCCCGTCGTGACTCAGAGTCATCGTTAGGCGAGGACCCACCTGCATTATGGGAACTGTGCCATCTGGTATTTGATGAGCTGGAATCACAGTAAGGACTGAAAACTAATCTTGTGCGTTTTTTATTCTGCATTTCTTTAACATCTCTGGAAGCTTCTCTCGACAACATTTTTTATTTTCCTATATAGAAGAAAAAAAGTGAATACAAAAATGATTATACAAATTGGCAAAGGGTGACGGAGGATGCCTCACATTTCATCGTTTTTTCATTTCCTCCGTGCACAAAACACACGTGCACGTTTAAGGATGGCGGGCACGTGTGTTACTTGAGAATCTACGCCTTTGTTTGGGGAAACTACTGACTCTAGTGGGTGGAAGCGCCAAAGTAAGTGGAGGAAGAGCAGCATCAACTCCCTCCTCGCCGTCTATTTTCTCTCCTCCCTGCTCTATCTTTTTCAAGTGTAAGTGATAATATCCTCCCTTTTTCTAACTCTCACCAGCTTGAGTGATTTGCTAAGGTGGTGTTTTTCCACGCGTGTGTGTACGTGTGCGTGTGTGTGTGTGTGTGTGCGTCTCACATTAGCCTTTTTCCATTAAAGCAATTTCACCGCCCATTGTATTCCTGAAGAGGACCTGGGAAGTCACTAATGGTGCCTTGCGTCCACACTTCTGCACTCACACACACACACACACACATGCACACGCACACAGCCGAACATCTCTCGGCGCGTCCCATCATCACCTGTCGCCTGATTGCTGTAAAACACACACATTAGCATAGAATGAGACACATTATCACTCCTGATTATGGGACGCTAAGAGGTTTCACAGAAAAAAAACGGGACCTCGCACCTTTTTCTCCACAATGCCTGCTGCTAGTGAGATAAATGCATGTTGTCCAACATCTCTGACGCGACGCTGAAACAGCCTGAAGACTCCGCTGATGGCTTTAATGGCCTCTTGTTGTCCACTGCTCATAAAATGCCCAGATTTGTCATATCAATACTAATTTCTTCGATTCAGACGCCGCTGTGACGCAGAGGCCGACCATCCAAACACAGTCTTTGTTATAGTCCAGGCTGGTTTTTGAAAGAAGACTGAGGCGCGTGTGGCTGATGGGGATTTCAAGAGGCGGTTTAGTGGCGGTAAATCTATGTAGGAAAGCCTCCGCCCGTGAGAGCGGCTGGCACTGCGTGGTCAAGCAGGTGGTCGAAGAGTGCAGGAAGTGTGAGTCGTTTACAGCACGGGACACTTGATTCAGTCAAAGGTCGTCGCTCTATTCTTTCAGCACTGTTTTCTTAAGTCCGGGGTCCCTGATGAGCCCCCGCCATGGTGAAAAGGCCTCGTTCATTTCATGGGTGGAGAAGCAACAGGAGGAAGACGAGTCGCCGGTGTCATCGATGAGTTGAACTGTTTTCTTTCAGCCTTTCTGAGGGACTTTTCACCAGCATCCTGGAAACGGAGGAAGGGGCTTGTCTGGATCTCTATATAGACTGACAGGTCATGGGGGGGGGGGGGGGGGGTACAATGGGAATTCCCCTGCAACCATGCTTTTGGGTTTAGTTGACAGTGGTTTAGAAAGTGGGACAGTGTTAATTTCTTGGTAAATTTAGATATCAAATCTCTTACGTCTGTATTGTAAATAAAAGGACAGCTTCTTAGATTAGATTAGCATTAAGAGTAGTAGCTTGCTAAAGAGCTAGCCTGGCTTGTCCAAAGGTCACAAAGGTCAGAAGTTTGGTACTCATAAGTTATTTATGTAACTTTAACTTTTTAAGTTATTTATTTACAATAAACATTCTGCCATGCTAACATTATGATATGCTAATTTAACTGAGCTGCTGACTTCAAATATGCCAAAGTGTTTCATTAAGGTGGCCAAAAGCTTTAAGTTTGGATGGATTAAGGTTTTTAAGCAACCAGAAGAATCACGACAACAAAACTGTCGAGGTTTCAGAGTAAAAACTGAAAGATTATTCAAATATTAAACATTTAAAAAGAACCTGCTGGGACAGAGAGAGGAGAGCGTTAAAGTGACTTTTAAAAGCTCCAGAGAAAGGGAAAGAGTGTGAGTTCAGGTTGTCTTGGCACTTTGAAACTTGCCCACCTGTGAAAAGAACACACGCACACACACACGCACGCCAAGCACACACACACACCTACACACACACGCTGGTGAAAATGACATAATTGTCCCGGAGCACACAGCCATGCAAATAGGGAGGATGGCTTGTGTTGCCATCCGTAGGTCTCTGCCATCTATTTCCATTATTCTAATGCACTGCAACCGATGACCTGCTCGCACACAATTAGCAGTCAGCGAGTGAGAGAGGCTGAGGTGGAGAGAGAGAGAGAGAGAGAGAGAGAGAGAGAGAGAGAGAGAGAGAGAGAGAGAGAATGTGTGTTATTTGAGGAAAGCATCTTTCTCCCCTGATCTCCTGGCCTGTTTTTTTTTTTTTAATGGCGTACCAGCTGTAACATATGGTTGTTTCCCCTCTTTTTTTTTTCTTTGACTTTTATCTCCCTTCATCCAATCCTGGAGGCAGAGCGGGATTTAGATAAACTTAGAAAGAGGGTTAGTTGGAGGTGAAAGTGTTCACTTTGCCGCACCGTTCTCTCCTCTAAAGGCTTTACTGTCTTGCCTTCTGTGAATGTACCGTATGATCTTGGGAGAATGGGTTGTTGATTCGAGTCTGTTCCTTGGCTCTCAGTCTCGCGGTCTTGGCCCACTTCTGATCTCGGCGATTGGATGGGGTGGGGGGGGGGGCTTTTGTGGTAGCTGATGGGACAGAATTAAGCCAAGTGGCACACACCGAGCACGCTCCGTAGCGGGCAGATGGACGGAAAGAGAAAGAGCTTTGATTTTTCATTGTGTCCCAATGTCTTTTGGGTATGTGTGTGTGTATGATACCCCCAGATCACATCCTCCATCCAAGAGCTCTATTCTTCAATCAGTGGCCACCGCTTCCTGGGTCCAGAGACACGCCTCTTCAAGATTTCATCTCTGTATCAGGCCACAACTGGGCTGTAAGCAGCTTACAGGAGAATAATGCCCGGCAAGATGCGGCAGCTCTCAGTCTTTGTCTTTTTTTTCCAGGAGTAATTTCAGGAGTTATTTCTTTTATCCCAAAACGTTTTTTTTTTTACCTTTGCTTTTCATTAAACACATTTAATTAATCCAGAAAACGATGCACAGCAGATCGCTTTAAAATACGGGGTTGCTATTGGAATTAGCTCTGTGGATCAGCACACTTCCAGTTGTGTCCAGCTGTTGACAATGAGCTTGCGCGCTCGAGAGATTTGGGAAGTAAACAGATGCCCAAAATGTCTGTTTAAACATATTTTAAAACCGATTAAAATGATGTAAAGGGGTTAAAGGCCTGAGGCGGGGGGGAAAGTTCCCACAGATCATATTTAAGCTGTTAACTTTGGAGCCACCCTCTGGGCCCAACCCCCAAGGCTTAGTCTCAATGGCCATTTGTTTACCCATATGCATAGATATGTAAGTGTGTTTGGGTGAACGTGATGATTACAGCAGATTACTTACACGCATGCAAAAACAGGAATTAGTTCCCAATAAGAAGTGCTTTTAGGGCCTAAAAAAACATCAAAGATGATCATTAGGACAAGAGGAGCATCAATCGTATCATCGGGGAAAGGAGTAAATATGTCTCGGCCGCCCTTATTCAACCCCGACCCTCCTGCAACGAGTCAAACTGAGCCGGTCGCCGTGGTACTCAACTGCTTAGCTGATCTGAACATTAGCAGCAGGGTTTTGGAGTTTTATTTTGTAGGGAGAAAATCATGTCGGTGGATCCAAATATCTGCAGCCAGGATGGGTCAAGAAAGTCCATTCTACGATTCCAGCAGAACCTTTTGTCTCTTATGGTCTGAAATCTGAACAACAGCAAAAGAGAAGGGGTGGAAAGAGAGAGAGAGAGAGAGACCATGGGGCTGTGGCGTCCCCACTAAGGGTTGAGTGATCTACTTAGAAGGGCCAAGCCTGAGCAACCAGAAGCCAGATAGATGCCTGAGCAGGCTGGCCGAGGACCAGACACCCTTTAAATCTGCTACTATGGCTAATCTCTAATCTAGAGATTTACCATGTCTGTTCTGCGTTCCATTTTTTTCTCTCTCCTTTTCTCTCTTCCTTTTTCTCTACATCTATAAATGGAGCAATCTGTGAGTATTTAAAAGAAAAAAAATGCCTTTATCCCCAAAAATGTGTTATTAAAGACTGCCTAATTCCCTTCACATCCCTCATCTACTCTAGCCCCACCCCGCTGAGCAAGCACAACACGCACACACACACGCACACACACACACACACACACAACTCTTTCTGCAGATGGTCACATAATACACAATCAGCCAAACAAGACGTCTGATTTTAGGGTGAAATGCTGGACTCCCTCTGCCTTGGAGGGCATCCTTGGTGGACACCGCTATAGCTAGAAGCCATTAGATGCTAGCGGCGTGCAGCAAGCCAGGGCTAGCCACAACCAAATACTGGACTGGACAGAGCTCCACTGTAGGGCGGTGTGGGGGGGGGGGGGCCTGAACAACATGTTTGGATTGCAGAAATATATGCAGAGCACCACACACCTCACAGATCTCACAACAAAGCAACTTTGAAAAGGTTTTGTTCGTTATTTCTATCAATGTCAAAGTCAAGGTGATTATTTTTAAAAGGATGATCTCCATTGCTGCACCTTTGGCCCTCAAGTAGCCCACACATAGCCATCTTGAAACTTGCATGAAGGCATGATCTGTCATAATAATTAGGAGGGGGACAATGGAATTCCTACTTAACATGGAAATTTATACAGTCCTCTGTTTTGTGTGAAATGAAATCATGGCGTTTTCCCACTTCTTCTTTGAGCTCTAGGTTTTCGGTTTATTGTCGTCGGGCCTCCGTCTGAGACTGGTGAACATTCACTGACACTAATGTGGCTCAGGTCAAGAGAGGACGGGTCCCACCTCATGTGGAGCTTCTTCCTCAGACCTCTAAAAAAACAATGCCTCCCTCCTCCCTCGTTCCCGTTTCCCCCCCATACTTAGGCCCTCACAACAATTATGCCTAATCACAGGGCCTCAATAGGAAGCAACCAGGGCTTGTTTGTGCCTCTGCAGTCATTAAGGGGAGGGCGAAGAAAGGAATTAATGACTTAATTGAGGAGGAGAGAGAAAAAAAGAGAAATCACACAGACTGTGGGAGTGGAGGGGAGAGCATGAATGGGGGCGCCTGGAACGCTCCTGGAACATGGGATTGTGGGATTGCTGAAGTGTGTCAAGATTTTGGTCATCCTCCAGAGCAGATGGCGGCTTGTCGTTCGCATACCATCTATTCTCCTCTTTGTCAACCCAGAATGGCTTCTTTTGTTCCCCGTTGCATTGCTTCAAAAGTTCATGGGGGGGGGGGCAAAACTGAAACATTGGTCTAGATTAAGAGTCTCTCTCTTTCCTAAAGTTTTGACCAAATCAGAAAGGATGCTGTGCATAGCGTGTCCGAGTGCCAGGCTTGGCACATGGCTGCTCATTCCTCTCTAATGTGGCTGGGTCCCACTCGCTGCCAAGCCTCCGCTCCCGTTCCACAGACTCCTGATTACTGTGGATAAACATGCAGGAGGGAGATCCCTCTCCTCTCCTCCATCCACACCAACTGAGACTTGAGAGATATGCTACCTCCAGGAAATACTGGCTTGGCTCAATCTCGCAGTTTCTCTCCCTGTCCAAGATTTCAAACCGATAAAGTAATCAGGGTGAAACTGAAAGCGAGCATCTTGCTGACGGATGCTTGAGGTCCTCCTAACAGTTCCTCCTTTTTTTTCTGTGTGTCCAGATTCCTGGAAGCATTCCTTCTGTAAACAGCGATCGACAAAACAACCGGGACTGATTTGGAAAATGGATAGCACCTTTGCAAGGGCTGAATAATTAATGTATGCTAATGCCAACAATGTATTAGTTATTCAAATGTGATCCTTTTCGACAACAGCAGTGTTTACCCTCCTGTTTCCCCCCTCTGATCGTCCGTCCACTCCTAAAAGGGAGCACAGAAAAAGAAGAGAGCAAAGGAAGAGGAAGGTAGAGATGGAGTGCATGTGACACTCAGAGACACCAGCCAGCGCCACAAAGAAACGGCGAGATTAGCATGACAGAGAATACCAGCGCCTCACACATTAATACACAACGTGAATTTCAGCCATAACCCTCGGGGGGCCCCGATGCAATATTCATCTCCTCTACCTCCTCCTTCAATCTCTCTTTTCACATCCCTGTGTCGCTTCTTTTTTTTAAACATATCCCCTCTTCTCTCAGGCATTCTGTCCTGAGCTCGTCTCTCCTCCCTCTATTTCCCCCCCCCCCCGCTCTTTCTCAGCAGACATCTGAAGGGTCCTTCATCCCAGAGGAGATGGAGACTGGTCCTACATGGGTCAGGGGCCACTGTGTGGGGGGGTTGGCTCAGGAGGAGAGGGCTCTCTGTCTGGAGGATGGCGGGATGGGTATGTGTCGGGGAGACGAGGGCCCCCCATTGATGGAATAAGGACCAGGTTTGCTGTACTTGAGAACGATGGTTCTCTATGGTGGTGGGGGGGGGCTCGAGAGCCAGGTCACACATTAGCATGCGTTTTGTTTGCTTTACCTGGAGGTGGGGGTTAAATCCCCCGTCTCATTTGTCGATACGGTATTTACACAGCATGTTAGGCTTATGCAAAGTATGCAAATCTTTCTAACACAGAGGACCGGTTCAAATGTGTCTGACCCCTTGCTACCAATAAATGTATTGGTAGCAAAGACGACAGTCATCACAGCGCTTGGCCGCTAAAATCACGCTGTATATATATATATATATATATAGATATGTGATGTAGTGGTACCCAAGTAAATGCTCCATCTTTCTCGTTTCCGTCAGTTTGTCTGAATGGTGGACAGATTATAACAGCAATCAAGGCGACGCTGAGAGTGCAAACCCTCCAAGATGGACCAGTTTGCCCAGTGCACCCAGTCAGCGCCACCACTGAACCTCACAATATGATTAAGACCATGAAAACATTTGAATTTGGAATCCCGCTAGCATCATTATTATGGCGACAATCCCTTAATCTGGATTCATCCCAAATTCTCACGGCTCACCTTCCTCCTTATTCTATGGTAATACGTAAAGCAGTTTGTGTGTATTTCACAATGATCCAAATCGCTCTATGTCATGTAATATCAGGCTTCAATCAAAAGTTCACGGGTTCTTCTTTGGCACATTTCCAGTCTCTCTCTGCAATTTCATCAAAATCAATCAGGCAATTTAGGTGTAATAGACATCGTAGATAAAATACACAAAGCTATATATATATATACATATAAAAAATGCTAAAAAATGTAACAGAGTTACACAGAACTTTGCTAAATAGTTTTTGTGTACTCCTGCTTACACACAAATTGAAAAAAGAAAACATTGCATCCTTGTCAGAGGCATTAAAATATTCTATATAGAGAAGTAATTGTAGAATGGATATAAAAACAGGAGTAGGAGTTGCAGAAAACTAAATATCAGTCAAAGAAAACCACAAATCTAATCTTTCATCCTGACTTCTCTGCTCATTTTAAAAATGGACCCCATCATGAGGTTATCTGCTATCTAAAGTAGAATACTCCCAGAGTGGCGGCGGTTGTGTGTAACAGACACACTTTCTTTCCCTCGGCTCAACACAGTCACCTGCCGACACTTGTTCTTCAGTTAACGGAGCCGGCGGTCCCCGAGAGCGAGCTCCTCACAGCGATCTAATACCGGGAATGTCTTTGAACATCCAGTCGGAGCGACTTCCGTCTGCACAAAAGATCAATGCGATCTGTGAAACTTACAAGCACAGTCGGGCTCCCTTTCCTCATCAAAGATGGGCTTGAATTAGGTGCAATTAAGGCATTTCCAAAGCCGGCATGAAACAAAACAAAAAAACACGATATTTGAGCAGCTCCAATGCAATAATTGCCCGATAGCTTCACACGCTGCCGCTCAGCAGCAACAAGGTCAAAGATGTGAGGCCGACCTGCATTTAAAAATGTATATGCCAATCACGGCAACAGCCTCCCACTCAGGGGGCTGCGAAACAAAGTAATTTAAAGGGTGAAAGATGCAGACCCCCCCCTTCTCTGTTTCCCCTTTTGATCATATCGGTAATAGAGTCCTTTGTTTGATAATGAGCAGCTCATTCTGATTGGGAATAATAATGCATTGGCTATTACAGTCTATCTGTGGGGTTTGAATGGATAACAATGCCACATTGCAACTTTCAGTGTCACATAAAAGCAAACTCACTCATGTGTGTGTGTGTGTGTGTGTGTGTGTGTGTGCGTCTGTGATTGTAAGCGATGATATTGAAGTGCCCGGTCAGCGTGGAGAGGAAAGCAAAAAGTCCTTGGAGTTATTGTTACATGTGATAATGAAGTCGGTTTGGAGGATCAATCACACACTTTTGTTCGTCGATAAAGTGTCCGGACCTGAGATGAGACTGTTTTCATGCTAATATTGTGGATTCATAATTCAGGTAATGGCGTGGCGCTATTTGCGTGTGATTTAAGAGAAAATGTTTGTGGCGCTGAGAAAGAGCGGCGTTTGGTTACGGGCGACCTGGTTGTTCACAAAAGTGAGAGAACCCACTGCAAAAAGTAGAGTGTAAATCTGACAATAAAAGGACTCCCATAGGATTTATGGCAGTTCCTGACCCCACCACAATGTTAAAGCATTCCCATTCCAGATGATCATCAACCTAGGAAATTCTATTCTATTCTATTCAATTCTAGGAAATGCTAGAGTCCAACTTCTGTGAAAATGTTATGCAGATCATCCATTAATGTCTGTGTAATTTAGCCACAACAAAAAACAACAAACCTAACCAATCACATACAGCCTTGGCAGAACGCACGTGCACGACTGCTGCCCCTTTTGAGCCACAGGTTGCCCCACTGAGCGACTAAAACTATCTTTTTTATTTTAATGACATCAATGACATTCGTTAAATAACAATAATTTTATAATTCAAAAATAGTTAACGAAGATTTGAGAGGATGATGGTATGATTTTTCTGAATATTCTGCCTCTGAGGGAGATTTTTAATCCAATGATTTGTGGACAGTCTATGACCTTTATTGTGGCAGAATAATAGCAGAATGGATGAACAGGAGCAACCCCGTCCGGATCGTTTGGTGCGGCAGAGCAACAATGGCTCTTAAAGTCCTGCAATCGTATATTACTTCTCCCAAATTGCATTAAAGTATTCAGTATTCAGTGGAATGACTGCGGTACAGTACTGCAGAGATTTCGCTGTAAATTTGCATCAGACAATGGTGCAGCATACGCTCTATAATAAAGACAGTATTATAGACTTTACTCAAGACAATCCGTGTTTTTCGGCCAAAGTTGCCTTAAAAATTTATGCTTAACCAACGTTTTTTTACACTGTGAGTGATAAAAGTGGAAAAGTGGAAAAACTCGCCACCAACTTGACAATTTTCTGCTACTCCTGCTGCCAACTCCAGTGACTCCAGCTGCAGCTGCCAAAACACTGATTCACAGTCTGACAAAACCGGATGATGACCCCCCAAAAAAAGCACATTCTTAACTCAAAACGGTGCCGATGCTTGAGGTAGAATGTCTCTCCTTTGCGGGATGGATGATAATAGATAAAAACAAAGAAGTGGGCTGTAAAATGCTTCAGCTGAGCATGATTACAGCTGTGGCCATCATTAGGCAGCCTCTTTAATGTAATTGATGGAGTGGATTCTCATAGCAGACCTCAATAGACTGGGCAGGGTCCCCTCGTTATTTTGGATTCATCTGCATTTGGTGTGTGTGTGTGTGTGTGTGTGTGAGAGAGAGCGAGAGAGAGAGAGAGAGAGAGAGAGCAATAATTGTAACTTCACACTCTTCAGGCACTTAGAGAAAAGAGCAAAACAAAGTGCGGTAATCAGTGTACACACATACTGATCCGTAATCAGTGTGCGTGTATGCGTGTGTGTGCGCATGTTTGTGTGTGCACTTGTGTGTATTGAGGGGTACATTCTAGGAGCAATTGTGCAAAAATGTGATCTCAGTGTCCATGTGTGTGAGCGAGAGAGAGAGAGAGAGAGAGAGAGAGACTGTTTGCATTTGCTCAAGGATCCTGACCCTTCAGAAATGACACGTTTTCTCTGTCTGCCCCATCCTTTCCCCACACATTAGGTGCTTACAAAAGACAGAGCACTAATGCATCATCTAATTGGCCCAGGCTCCTGCCTCTGCCTCTCTCTCTCCATCACTCTATTAGCTCAGTAATTACCCATATGCCTCAGCGAGGCGGGCGTCCAGATAATGGTCGCCTCAAGGGCCCTTGAGCGCGGCAGAGAGAGGCCGCAGTCTGTCGCCGCGGGAACACAGCAAGCTCTCCAAACTATCCCACCGCCACACTGGGAAAAACACAATGGGGAAGGAGTTTGGCAACTCCGTCCCAATCCCAGCCTCTACCCCCCCCCAAAAAAAAATAAAAAAGTTGCAAGTTGAGGACGTGGCGACACAAATTGTGGCTGTTCGTACTTGATGGCGTCCATTTTGGTTCCATACAACTGTCTGTGCAAACAAACCCCAGAGGCACTTCAAGGATCATCTTTTCACAGCAGGTAGTTGTGTATGTTTGCTTTGTAAGAGGGATTAGACTAATCTAAAGGCAGACCATCGGACGATGCTAAAAGACTCTTAGCTATTACGACGCGACTGGATGTCATGTGAGTCTTGCAGCAAGACTCTTTCTCTCGCTATCTTTTCTTCCTATCTTAATTTTAGATTTTTACAGAGATGGAAGAGTAGAATTAATTTTCCAGTCTTCCATCCACAATCCTTTAATTGAAATGTGTCATAATCTGTCACAGATTAGGAACGGTCGCCCTCACCCGTGCTTTTAAAAAGACTACAAAAAAAAGAGCTTCTTAAATACCTCCCTCAGCCTTTGGCAGCATATAATAGGCATTTCAGAGCACGCTCCCTCTTCCTCTCTCCACCTCCCCACTCTTGTTCCCTTCAATCTGGGTTACGTTCTCATCCCCCCTCATCCTACATCCAAGGCAGATTTTTTCAGAGACTCAAGCCGAGCATTATCTCTTTCTAAATCAGATAAATATATAAATAAAGCATCCAGCGGTAATGCTAATATGTGTCCTGAGAGGGTGCACGGCTTCAGATCTGTGGACTTAATCTCCGTTTTTGGGGAGGCATCTTCCCTCGGCCGTTCAGAGATTTGCGAGATCACTGTCGGTCCTGTGGGCCCGGCTGAATTATCTTTGCGCATTGTGTTAATCTGCTGGCGTGCAGATTGTGGTGGACTAAGGTTCAAGAGGGAAGGATTAGGGGAGATCTGAGCAAAGCCGATGCAGGCAGCCTTCTCAAAACGCTCCATGCATTTGGGCTCTTCTCTGAGTTTTTATTTTTTTGCACACTGACCATAGGGAACGCCGAAGCATGCTCTCTCTCTCTCTCGCTCTCATACACGCTCACGCTCACACACAGACACACACACTCACACAAATCGCCTTCATTCTACCCTCTCCATTCCACATAATTCCCCACTTAAAACCTCCCCTCAGACCAACCACTGCGACTACAGGACCAGAAATACAAAAAAAAAAAAAAAGCAGTGGACATGCCCACTCCACAAATCCCAAAACCTTTTAGAGCTACTTGACAGAGAGAAATCCATCTGGAGAGGATATCCACCATCCATTACTTAGAGACGAACGCCTAGTTTTAACTCGCCACCATTTATTTACATCACATCTAAATAGGCACATTTTTTTATTGCCCCCGAACTCTTCTTCGTAATACCACGATGCTTCTTACACAGAGCCTGAACGCAGGCAAGGCGTGTAACTTTGTTAATTGTCGGTTGTAGGTTCAATAACCCGGCACTTAGTGTCGGACTCTCCGTGATTATCTCTGGAGAGTGATAAAATCACTTCAGGTAAATGAGTGATTGGACTGGAGGACCGCTGAAGTACAACTTAGCAGTCCTTTAGCAGCTTCTGTTTGCCTAAATGGAGCCATGGAGTTGGACGTATGAAGAGGCTGGAGGGGTCAGAGGGCCCACATGGGCCAGCAATTGGACAACTCTCGAAGAGACGAGCCACCAATCGCGGCAATCGCTCGCTGCAGATCCTCGACCCGGAGATCCAGCAGGAGAGCCACAAATTCATTTCCACCAATCACTTGGCTGCAACGAGAGCTAAATGAACAGTTCTTATCTGTCAAATCATTGTATTTGGTCGAAGCCCCCTGTGACAGCGTTAAACACTGCTGGAGATGCGCTGGTCCATATGGAAGAAAAAAGATGTTGTCTTGTGGACATCATTGTTGAGTCGTCCAGGAAGAAATTTAAGAATTGAAACAGACTAGATGTTTCAGCTGTTGAAGCAAAAAAAAAAACCACTCAAAACTGAAAAAAATACAGTGATCACATATACATTTATGGATTAATGAATAATAATGTCTCAGAAACAGAGTGAAGAGAGCTGCTTCTGCGTCAACGTGGTGCGTTTGTCTTACTGTCCTGGTTTATTGGAGAAGAGTGTGTCTTCCTGATAAGGTTACGAGTCCTCTAATATGAGACCGAAAATATTTTAATTAAGGAACGAATGATTTCCCATCTCCTCACTTAATCTGTACTCTGGCCCTTAAATTATCTTCCAGATAACAAAACTTTCCAGAGCAGTTGTTTTGTCGTCGCTCCAATTATAAAACAAGCAGACCACTGGAGGAAGTCAAGCCATCATTCCTTTTTTGCATTTGTGATCCATGAGCGGACAATAAGGACACTAATAAGATCGGATTAGCAGCCGCCACAGGATTCCTTGATTGATTCTTGTATGACATTGTTTTCCATAAAAGTAATGAGGCTCCACTCCAGATATACGAATGCAGCTGGGCAGCTTCATCCCTTTGTTCTCTCCGCGCGCTTTATTAAATGTTCTATAATTACTGCCAATTATTATTGCCCACTTTTTTAAAGACATATTTCCCAAACTGACCTGGAAAGGAAAAGCATGCAGCTGGAAGAAAAACATATATATATGAGAAATAAGTGAGTGGAAATGTGAGACGAACACTTTTACGTCTTTCAGAGAGGTTGCCGCCAGAGCGAATAAAGCTTGATGAGCGTTAATGTCAAATAATTAAGGCAGAAGGATTCATGAAGAGTAGGATCCTATTAGCGGGAGAAAAGCAGAATAAGAAAGGCCATTTTTCTCCTGCTTAAGCCTCAAGATTACTCAACCTTCGGTGGCAGGGAGGAACAATGCGGCTTTTACAAAACCATTTTGGAGAGGAGCGGCTGGATGACAATTATAGGCCTCTAAGCTGTTTAATAGGTGGCTGGAAGGAGGTCTTAAAGATCCTCATTCAGCACTGGCGATCTGGGCCACACTGTTCGGGATGTCTCGGAGAGTGTGTGTGTGTGAGTGTGTTTGAAGAGGGTTTTAGGACGAGTCTGACATAAGACGGAAAGAAAGGATGGAGAGAGAGAGAGTTTTAAGCTCGCTAAGCAGATCAGTGTCTTTGTGTGAGGTCAACACACACACACTTGAAACTTTTTTTGTGCTTCCACTGTCTGGAGCTAATTCTTCCCTTTTTTATTGCATTTGTAAAGAGATGAGAACAAGACTGAGACGAGGCATTAATGAAGTACTTACACGTCTACTTTGCGGCTTGCGGAAACATCTTTGCTGCATAAATGTTACACATCAAGGGATACAAAAAGGTTCTCATGAGGCTGAGGGATCAGATCAGTGTGAGCTGCGCAACACAAACCGATGACTCGTGTTTTTCGTCGGACTTTTAAAGTGAGGAAAACCCAAATTAAAGCACGAAATGTTAACTGTTTCTGACCCCTTTAAAGCAGCCTGTTTGTGTGTTTACAGATTGATTAAAAAAAACAACTGTCAATAATCTGTTTTCCCAAACGATTTTTAATCACCCTTTCAAATATTTGTGCCGTCGCTACAGCGTGGAATCGTGTCCTTTAGGATTTGAGATGGCCACAAACAACAGGAGGGGGAGAAAAAAAAAAGCACTGCCAGAAAAAAGATCAACAAACAGGCGAAGCGTAGAGACAGAACAGTTTGAGGATGAATGCTGCTAATCCTGACCTCTGCTAATGCTAATGCAAATGCGTGTTTATCAAATATGTAATCGACATTAGTTAGAAAAACAAGGATCTGCCAGCACTCTGCTCTTTGTTCCGTGATTGTGGAAGAGGGAGATTAAGATGGGCTTTAGCGCTGCTCAGATGGATGGAAGGAGAGAGGGATGGAGGGACGGGTGGATGCACTTATGCTCACTGTCAAGAAGAGAAGTGAACCTTTGCAGTTGAATCTGCGCCTTCTGTTTCATTCGCACATGATCAGAATTTGTTTCTTTGTCAAATTTGCTATTTAAATTTTTCTCTTTTTCACATGATCTTGTGATCGTTTTTTATATGTAGAGAAATTTGTGTGTTTTTATGCAATCAAACAAAAAATGGATCTGCCCGTATTTTCCCAGGTGCGACATATAGTCCGGAAAATCCGGTAAATACAAAACGTGAATGATGATGACATGCCTTTCACTAAGACATGTCACTAAGAAGCTGAAATCAATTCCTGATTTTAGATAGGCTGCTAAGTAGAATTTGCGTTTTTCTTTCATCGAGAATTTATTGTATATAATATATATTCTAAGAAAGATTTAATGTTATTGTTGACAAAAAAGTCAATGTAAATGTATGTTGAAACACTTCTGATTTTCCAATAGCAGATTTTATTGAGGTTTAGTTAATTTTCCCCATGATAATCAGCTGTCAATTTTTTTTTATATGTATATATATATATATATAATTATTTCATAGCTTGTGTATCCCCGTTTGACAGAGGAAGTATTGGATACCCTATAGCTCAACCACCCATGTTCAAGTTGCCACTGTGGACACAGGTAACACATTGTAAATCGCATATTGTTCTGCTTTAAGGGAGGTGTTGCGGGGCAGTTTTTGTGGTTAAGTGTTTACAGGGTGACACAGGGGACTTGCCCGTTTGTGGTTCCCCTTGGCGCCCGTAGAAACAGAGGTAACCTATTTTCTTTGGCAAGGTTGAGCAATCGCACAAGGGCTGTGCTTACCTTTTCTGATGCCGTCTTCCTTCAGGCCCTCTTATCTTGCTGGCACTAAATTTTCTTTCACCATCGCATCTTTCTCTGTTAGTCAAGTCATCCTTTGCTTCTTGCTCTTTCTTTTACTTCTTCTTTCCTTATTTCCTCTTGGACTTATCTTTCATTTTCTCCTTTTTTTCCCTTTCCCTCCCTCCTCTGTTAAAAGGGGATAAAGTAGAGGTCTTGCTGTGCTCTATGCTTGCAGGGTTTATTTGTCAGTAAATGAGGTCATTAGAAGACTCTCTGACCGAACCAAAGGCATTTGTTCTGCATGCTGTATTTATTTTAACTTTGTCTAAGTATAAATATACATTTTACTGGAATGACTAGGCGGTGGGATCACTCCTGTCTTTTATTTTTCTTGCTTTCTCAGATCTCCTCCTCTCTTCTTCTTGCCACGAGGTTTTGGAGCATCTTGCGACTGGGTGGCGCTTTCTGGACCTCTGGGTCTTCTCCCTGCGGTGGGAAGCCAAGTCCTTGATGACACCTGTGAGCCTTGGCGGAGCTCCTGGTTTCCAGTAGCTTGCTAGCAGGATTTCATGTCAAACAAAATGCCAACATGCAGCACTCTCAATGCATCCACCCACCCCCACCCCCCCACCAAAAAATGATTCCAGCCCACTTTTTCCTGCACTCAAAGTGGTTGCAGCTCTTTCTGCAGTCACATGCGGCTGTAAGCACCGAGAGTGAATCTGGCTTTCTCATAATTTTAACAGGTTTTAATCATCGGTGAATGTCAAGGATGTCTGCTGGGCCCACTTCGTTTCTCTCAGATTCAAACCCATTTCTTGTGTTGTGTAACATCGCACCCCGTTGTCCGAGCGCACTCGTAAACATACTTCATATGCAGCATCTCTGAAGTATATTCCATTGTTCCTCAAGTGGGGAGATGAGTATCGCTGCTCTCCAAATGGACATTGGCGCATCTCCTGAAACAATACCGTTCCCCCACACCACATCACGCAAACGCATTTAAAAATGCCAGACCTTGACCACTTAAGCCTGGAAAGAAAATTACCTGAGCACAAAGCGGGAGCTCTTGTCCACACCCTAAAACCCATCAGAGCACTCTTGTCATTGCAAGTGGAGGGTCTATTATAAACAATTATTTTAGCCCTTCACGGACAGTTTGTTCTTTGTGATGCATTATGTTTTTGAGCGAAGAAGTATGGGCAGTAATAAATGGAGGAGCCGTACGGTCAAGGTAAGGCTGATCCAAACACATACAGCTGTTTGCTGCGGGTAAGGTTCTAGTCCACAGTGCAATGTATGCAAAACTGATGATTGTATGCTAACAATGTAGTCCCAGTGATGATTTCATTCAGCCTCAGCTCAGTCCCGGGGTGTCAAACAAGGATGCTCAGTGGCGTCTGCATCTATACGAGATGCACTGAGCCCGTTTATGCTCCATGTTCAAATGTAAATGGCCTCTTCATAAATTCCTACATACTTCCTTGCATCAGTTGTGTTGATGTGGAAATGACCACATGAGGGACGTAAAATAGGGGGGGGGGGGGATGTTGTTCCATTAAATAGATGAGACTTTTTTTTTCATTTCCCTTGAAGGCCTCACACATTGGACTGAAGGATGAAGATTCTCTGCGCGATTTTCATCACGTAGGTGATGCAGTAATTCAAAGTATGTAGTACATGCAAAATTTGCAAGGCTACAGTAGTTGCCGTTGTAAAAAATGAGAACTCATTTATTTACATCAGCAAGAGTAACTATATTTCTTCCACCCCTACCTTGGGTTAAACTAATGCAAAGGTTAGAAAACTGGATAAAGATTTTTGATCTAACTAAACCAAGCATAAATTCAAGGTATATTATTGTGGCTTGGACTTAAAGATGAGGGGTGCATTCACCTCAGTGGCAATCATCAGTTTGTGAGATGAACAAGGCGTCTCTCACCAGTTGTCTGTATAGAGGCTCATAGTAGAGAGAGATCAAACATGAGTGAGCGGAAGGAGCTGATGGAAACTGAAAAAACAAAGGACAGAGATAAGAGAGAGAAAAAGAGAGAGAGAAAGAGGTGTGGAACGGGTGGGTGGACACTGTGCATGGTGGCAATGGGCACGGGGGCTTAATGAGAGGTGAGCCAGAGGAGAAACAGAGCAAGGACAGAGGGGGGGGGGGAGGAGAAGGAGGGAGGGAGTGATAGATGGTGCAGGAAGAGAGGGGGAAGAGGAAGAGACTGAACTTAGACAACACGAGCAGCAAACAAAGACCAAGAATAGATACTCGGTATGAAAAGTGAAGAAACAGGTGAGGGAGGCCGGGACAGAGAGGACGAGCTAGAGGAGGAAGCTGAGGAGGAAGCTGAGGAGGAGCCGGACCACGTTAAAACCACGTTTTAGTGCAATGCACAGACATGTACAGGTTTATTATTATTATTATAACAAAACCTTCTTGCATGACTTTTATTAATTCTAAAAATCTTTCTACATATCCAGTATAAAACCATGAAATGCTGCGTTAATTGAACGCGGTTATATTAGTAAGTGCAATGAGAGAATGTGAGCATCACACTTATAATGTTTCATATCCTACCAACTTTTGTATTTGGACTAATAATCAATAGTCAATAACTGTCAACAGTATTTATAAAATCTTATATTAGGAACCTTGCAGCAATTACATGATTCCCAGCCAATCAAATCTGTGCATTGTCCTAAGCGCAGGTGATCAGTGCAGACCAGTCAACATAACACTGAGCCGTGATCATACTTCTGCTTCTGAGGAAACTTTCTCTAACTGCATTACCTTGAAGTTTCATCTGTTTATGCTGCCCGCCTCACCTTTGACCCGTGACATTCCCTCGCCGTGGCGAGAGGGGGGGCGGTGGTACCATTCACCCACTGGATTCACCCGGGTGCCACTAAACAAAGAGATCCACTCCTCTCATGAAGGATAATGACAAGCTGAAACTTTGGCTGTGTCCCAACTTGTGAAGGAGTTTGGGACGGCCACCCGCCACCCGGACACCATCACCCTATAAAGGTGATGTATGAGCATGCGATGGACGTGCCCTTGTCAGAGCCCCGTGTCTGAAAATGCTGATGGATGGAGGGATGGAGTGGAGAAGACGAAGGAGGAGAAGGAGAGCAGGTGATGGGGAGAGGACAGTGATGAAGCATGGTTGTGCTGGGATGCTACATCTCAGACAGCTGTTAGGCGACGGGAGCTAACGCTAAGCGTGTGTGTGTGTGTGTGTGTGTGTAGGGTATAGGGGACATATGTGGAGGAGGCTGCAGCAGGGTCCTACAAGGCTGGAATGTATTGTGTCTGTGATTCTGCAAGGTGAACGCGAAATCAAAAGATAAAACTTTGAACTTGTATTATTTATTTTTGTTTTTTTTGGTAGCTTGTCAAAATCTCTTGGCTTGGTGCTGGGAAAGGCAGCATCTCCGCAGTCTGTATCTCGTGTCCTTCAAGGCCTGGCTGTAGCCTCCAGGCAAGCCTCGGGCTCCAAGGCCTCCCTCCGTGTGGCAGGATACCAGATCGGATACGGACACACACACAGCTGTGGCCCAAGGGCTTCCCTGCACCCAGAGAATGACACTCAAAAACTCCTCTGAGCCAGACTCAAGCACAATGGTAAGTGATTATGTGTGTCATGTGTAACTGTGTGTGTGTGTCAGAGGGGGGGGGTCAGCAGTTTACCCTCTTAGTGAGGTGGGCGTCCGAGCAAGACACATATAGCAGGGATTTCTGTCACAGCGGCGCCATTAATCACACAGCATGCCCTGCTCATCATCAGCCGGCCACAGGTTACAGTGTCTGAGGTTTACGTGACTGCAAATCAGGATGAGGACGTGATAGAAGGGGGGGGGGGGGGGTTCTGCAACTAAACGGGACCGGTCCGTCTTAAGAAACAGATATCTGCTCCGTTCAACTGTCCATGAGCATGACTCTAATCAGCCAGAGATGCCGAACCAGCAACTAATCCAGAGCTCAGAGTTATTTCTACAAAAGTAGAAAAAGAGCAACAAGACTGAAAACCTCCGAGGGAAGATAGATTCACCTCGGTTAACAACGGCATGTAGAGAAGAGGAAAATGGGGCGAGTTTAAATCCAATACCAGACAAGCGGGAGGAAGAGTGAGGCGTATGTTGAGAAGAGGAGGGCCACCGGAGAGGTATGGCTTCGGAAAGTGATCCGGAATGTGTGTGTGTGTGTGTACAAATATATACATATATGTGTGTAATGTGTGTACAAAATGCACTTGTGACACAGAGCAGTATTGACAAGCGGGGCTGATGCCCCTGAGAAAACCTTCAGAATTCAATCTCATTGATTCCCACAGAGGAGGGGAGGATGTTGCCTCCGGTACACACCCTGAGTCATCACACACACACACACACACACACACATAACCTAAATTCATGCATTTAAAGTTTTTGTCTAATAGGAATTCAGCTGAAAAACTACTTTCTGTTATTTTTTGAAACAAACTAAGTTCTTTCAATCCACCTGCCAACAAATGCACAAATAAGTAAACTTCTTTCATCACATCTGGCTGATCGGCCGGGCCCCCACCGCGACGCTCCTGGACTGTGGTGCCGGTCATTCCCGCAGCTCCCACAGACTTCGTTACGGAGCTTTGTGTAAGTACGTCTGACAGAATGAATGCATTTACATCATTCTGTGTGTGTGAGGAGACGGGGGAAGCTTTGGAGGGGGGGCAGCTTTCTGGGGGTGGATGGGTGGCACAGAGTCTGTGTGTTGTATGACCTTGGTCACTGCTGAGAGGACCTAGTTTCTTGCCAAGCCAATCAATAAGCTAAACAGGCGGAGGATGGCTATTTGGGCCATGGGAAGCCAAACTCAAATACTGATAGGTTATCTGCCTGTCCCAGCACCACTTCTGAGCAAATATTGGACCAGCACATTTTTCACGGTGACTTGCATTTGGGGGGAAAAAAAGAAAGAGAGTCTGAGAGGGGGGGCGGGGGGGGGTAGCTGAGAACAGACATGGATGAGTGGGTATGCCACAGAGGGCAAACTCTCCCTCCTCCTGCCATGCCTCTCTCTCACACCCCTTTCTGACCCCCTAAATCTTCAGCCAACAAGTGCATCTCTCTCTCTCTCTCTCCCTCTCTCTCGCCCTCGTGAATAAAGCAATGTGCAAAAGACAGATGCCTATAAGTGGAAAAAAATAATACTTTGTTTGAATAAATGATCTGCTATGGTATAAAGCACTGGGACTCTCTGTCACACCAGGTTCTAGTACGGCACTAAATAATGCTTTATTAGCACCTTGCTGCTCTGTAAGTATACGAACTGTTAAGAAGAAGAGCATTGAGGTAAAGAACTAAGAGGTATGTTTTCTGTATTACTGACTGTCAAGATAAAACAAACCTGCACTAACTGGCTGAGGTTAAGAAGGTCTGCAGATTTTCAGCCATCAGCCAACCTTCTTCTTCTCCTGCTGTTCATTCGATGATGACGTGTTTACAGGCATAATGATGGGATGTGTCTGAGCCCACAGACCGGACGCTAACTATGTTCTACCTTGTCGAGGCTGCGTAACAAGTGTTTTTGTTTGATTGTTGTGAACACATTCCTTTTTATTGTACAGAATGTAATGTAGCCTAACCCAGAGTCTAAGGAAGAATAAAGAACAGGAATAAATGTTCATTTCTAACTTTGCTCTGGTGTGAATTTGTGATGAGACACAGAGACAATAGCGTGTGTCTAAGTGATCTGTAGACGATGGCAGCTGGATCTGATCAATAATGAATGAGTGGCACATGCCAAACACTGTTTCCCAACCAGGCTGGAAAGTCACCAGGAAGCGCACGCGTGTGTGTGTAGGTGTGTGTGTGTGTGTGTGTAATCAACAGTAAGACCGCTTTGAGGAGATCCACCACTCGGCGGAAGACAGAAGGAATAAGAGAGCAATAAATGGTCAGAGGGAAGGAGGGTGAGCTGCGGAGGAGAGCGGGGCGCGTTCCCATCATGTGGGGAAGCGGGTGTCAAAGCCAGCTCGCTTCGGTTCAGTGGAGACCGAAACAATTACTTCAAGAGCAGCTCGCTGCAAACGCACATTAATTATTAGAGAGGAGTGATCAAAGCACAACTGTGACATGAAATAAATGAATTAAAGTTGAAAAAAATATCACCATCTGGACGACGGGCTTCACATCCCAGAAACAACTCGCTGCTCAGATGCCTGTCCTTGCCCCCACCTCCCCCCCCCTCCCCCCCCCCATTTGTTTCTGATTGTGCTTCTTTGTTGAATATTTATATGTACAGTAAGTAGGCTGAACCAGATTCAGCAATTACTCGCATTTATTTATTCCACTGATTGTTGTTGGTTTCACGGATAAACAATTGCTAAATTAGTAACTGAACCATTTGGTGGGTTTTTTTTCCGAGTTAGATGAAAAGATTGATTTCAGCCTCATTAAATATGGAGCTGGAGTCAGGGCCGCCTCGCTTAGCATGAAGTTTGGAAAAGGGGGGGACAACAGTCAGCTTTGTCCTGTCCAAAGATGAAACGCACGCGATACCAACATCTCTAAAACTGAAGGCATAAAATCCTGTACAGAATCTGAGATTTAAACATGGCAGTTCATGTTTTCAGGCACTGATGCTTCGTCTTGCAGTAACAGTTTCCCTTTAGCATCTCTGGCTACAGGTTGCCAGATATTGTGAACGAACACCGCTCCTGGTCTCTAAAGTCACGATGCTGTAAACATGGCAACCAAACAGCTCCTTTTTATTTCTGGTTCTGTAGCCTCAGGGATCAATTGATGAATTCATTAACTTTAAATGTGGTAACATTTGTCATCTTGGGCTGCCTCAGCTCGCCCAGAGTGCGGGATATTGCAGAATATTTCTTGTTAGGGTGATATTAAAGGGGAAATACGATACAGAAACACATGAAGTACTAATAATCAACTATAGTTATGTCTCAAGCACCTTTAAATGAACCAAAGCTAAGCTAGGCTATCAACTCCTGGTGATACTGAACATTCCAGTCTGTCTCTCTCTCTCTCTCTCTCTCTCTCTCTCACTCACTGGGCATTGCTCCCCTCCCTGACCATCTGGGCCTCTTGTCCACGAAACAGGGAGGTTGAGTATGTGTGTGTTTACGTGCAAGTGTGTTCATACTTATTGAGGCGTGTGTGAGATTCTCCTCAAGAGGACATAAATGTTTATGTCTGTGTGTGTCTGTGTGCCAGTAGAAGGGTCTTTATTCGCCAGGTGGACAGCTGCTACTTAGTAGCCTTTCAGCTCAGCCAGCAAAGTCAGGGACTTAACTCATCATATTCAATACGGAAAGTGGATATCAGATTATGTGTGTGTGTGTGTGTGTGTGTGTGTGTGTGTGTGAGAGAGAGAGAGAGAGAGAGAGCATCATTATTATTATAAATGCTGATGAAGAGACACATTTTGTTATGGTCCTTGTTACCGCTTGATTGATGCTGCTGCTGCTTTGTTGTGTTGTGATTTGGTGTGTGGATGGCATCATGTCAGGATCTGGGCTTAAATTCCACCAGTGAATAAAAGATGCGGACCCCCCCCCCCCCCCCCCCCCCATTTCACATATAACAAGATGCAAGTCCTGACTCAGTGGGGTCATTTCGCCCTTTTATTCACACTGCTCTTTATCATTCATACTCAACTTTTTATACTTGACCCTTGCTGGCTATAGCAAGAGGCGCTACGTCACTGCTATCCACACGCATGGCAATTCCTAAATGCTCAATTTATAGGTAGGTAAATGCTGCTCAAGACATTATTGGATTGAGACTCGTGGTCTTGGATTTCTTTTAATGGATACTCTTAATGAAATGAACCTCATTGTTCATCTCATTATGTAAAAGCAACCGGTGATATATTCAGGTATACACTACTATGGTATACCCTATGCAGGTATACCCTACTATGGTATACCCTACTATGGTATACCCTATGCAGAAAGGTCTGTTACTGCTGTGCAAATTTGCCCACAGCTTCCCTGGCTGTGTGTGTTTACATTGCGTGCAAACTACATCCGTGCGTTTGTGAAGCTGGCAGTCAAATGTAATACTCTTAGCCGTCCCAGGGGTCCTGTCTTTGTCTGGTCCTTAAATGGAGGTTTAGTCTCTGCAACACAGGCCTGGCTGGATGGGCTTAATCAAACCATTAGAGTCCTGAGCCCCAAGGAGCATCTCACCACCTCCTACTGCGATCTGCTTTAAGACGTGGTGACGATGGCAAGCGCTCCAACCTCTGGATTAGATCGGCTCACAGTGACTTAACAGGGTCCCTCTTGCGTCCTCCCTGTTTTGTCCTCAGGTCTGGACTGTCTTCACACAATCACAATAACAAATAAATTGCATAGAACTCTAACCTGACGTTATGTATGTTGTCACTGTCGAGCAGAAATGCAGACAAGTTAGGCAAAATAGAGGAAAAAAATAAGAATAAAACCACTTTGTTAAGAGGTCTTTTAATTTAAAGGATTGATGTTAACAAAGACAAATTACTTACTTCAAAACATGTGAAAATTTAATTACCCCCCCCCCCCCCCAGGTCCATGAAAAAATAGCCCCGCATGAAACCGGTCCGTGGCATGAAAAAGGTCGGGAACTTGCGTTATTCTTCACCAGCCACGAGATCCACTAACCAGCTTTGTGTCCTGTTCAGCTGCAGGGCATGACTTGTGGAAGCGCTTCCAAACACGCATGTCACAACTCATGTTGAGTAATGACCTCTATGTATTCCAATAAACTCCAAAGTCCTTGAATATAAAAAAATAAAATCCCATTCTCTGAAGATTGGGAACTTCAAGGCCCATACGGCGAGTCCAATTCGGAGTGAGTCGCTATCCTGGTTTTCCACGAGTCGCTCCTTAATTGATTTCACATGCAACAACTGCGGATTGTCTTTCTGAAACGTTCTTCTATGACCAGTGTGCAAATGATGAGCAGTGACAATGCTGCTTTTGTCCCTGGCCTCGTTTCTTGGCTGCTTGTGTTTCAGTGTTCTTGCTTTGATAAGCGGTATCAGAATGCATTCTTCCCTGCTCCCAGAGGATGATGGGTATTAGTGTTTTCTGAAGGGTTTGGAGTCCACTTCCTCTGCTGGCTTCACCCAAGGCCCACAAGCATATCAAAAATACATCCCCTCAGCTGGGCTGATGCGCCGTGTTAAAAGATTAGAAATAGTGGCTTAATCTGAAGGCAGAGCTTTGGAAATATCAAGAAGAGGCCATCATCCCCCTGTGTTTAGTTTGCAGGAAGTGGGAAAGAGATATTGTCCATTGTAAATCACTCACTGTAACATTTATTTGGGAATAATAGAGAGAAGGGAAGAAATAGGACATATCCTAAAGCTTGTCTGTGTTGTAGGAGTTAAACAAATGCAAAAAAAAAAAAAAGGGATCAAATCGGCTTAGACTGCTGAGACAAGGACATCTAAGAGAATGCACAACAGGAGGGGTGTAAACGGCAGATTCTTGCACGCTAAAAACTTATCAAGTGCCGGCTTTGTGCTCAATCCATTGAAGTGAGCCCCTAACACGCCCCTATTGTACGCCTTTAATAGTGGAAAAGTGACTTGTGCAGGGCTATTGCCTCTTCATGGGGATTACAGCTAAGTGCTTAAGTTGTAGTGAAACCCGGATTTACTGACGGCAAAGAGAAAAGGGTGAGGGAGGGGCCAGAAAAAGGACCCTTAGCAAAGGATTTGTGTCACAGTGTTCCCATCGTCTGTCGGCGGCCAAAGAGGACAACTGGTGTCCACATGAAGAGCCATCACAAACAAACGAAAACAAAGTAACAATGCGCTCATGCAGCATCCCTCAGTTTCTATATTCTCTTTCCGCCTAACTTTCTCTCTCTCTCTCTCTCTCTCTCTCTCTCTCTCGCTCATGCGCCCTCTCTCCCTCCTCCTCTCTTTTAATTAATTTCTTAACTGTGCTTCCACGGAAGTGTCTGCTGCTGCTATTCCGGCTCTAATTTCCTGCGGGTGCCAGAAAATGACTCGATGGTCCTTCCGTTTCAAGGAGGATAGGAACATAAAGTTAAAAAAACAAACAAGGAATAGTAATTAGTCATAAAGATTAATTACAGAGCTCCGAACGAGGGCGAGCAGACATTATTTTAGTTTGACTGAAATGATTTCGTGAGAGAAAGGCCTATTCATGCATGTTGTCTGACCACGACTTAAGTCTTTATAGTTGTTGCAAAAGATCGCACTCAGAACCTGTTGGCATATGTTACCTATTTTTTATCAACTTGTAATCCAGGGTGTCCTGGTGCCAAGTGCACATATGGGTCCCCGCCTTCTGCTGCCGCCCAACTCACAAAGCACCTGAACCCTTTGGTCCCTCCTCTGGGTGGTGAGCCCACGGGAAGGAGGCCCCACTTTGCCTCGTCGGGCTGTGCCCGGCCGGGCCCCATGGGCAAAGGCCCGACCACCAGGCGATCACCATCCTGCCCCACCCCCACAGAGGGGCCCTGTGACCCGCCTACGGGCAAGGGAAACTCTGGTCCATTCATTTTTTCCCATCATAATGGGTTTGTGAGCTACGCTTTGTCTGTTCCCTTCCCTATAGGACCTGTTTGTCATGGGTGACCCCACCAGGGGCATAACCACCCCTGGTAGAGTCTTTTCTTCACTGAGGATACAGTTGTGTGTTTCCTATGACAGAGGTAGGCGCTTGTCTTGTCTCACTTGTGCCAGTGTTAAATCCCGTCGTGGGTCAAAAGGAAGAGATCATGACGGTGCTGGCGACAGACGGGTGTGCAAGTGTGTGGGAGAGAACGCTTCCTTGAGCGTTGTGTGTGTTTGCTTGTCTGCCTCCTGAGCTAACAAACAGCATGAAGGTAAACTCAGGAGCACCTGCCCCTTTGTGATATTGTCTCCCACCCACAGTCAAACACCTTTCCCTTGAGCACACAACACCCAATACTGAGTAAAGATGAAGAAAGGGCCGAGCCCTGCATGAGCAAAGGTTGCTCTTTCAAATAAAGACCGCCCTCTGTCTTTTCTCTCACTAAGCCTTGATATGTTCCTCAAAGCTACTGAGGTCATGTGTGTGTGTGTGTGTGTGTCTACCTTTGTTGTCTTGTATTTAAGCAGGCTGATAATTATAATGATGATGATGAAGATGATGATGGTAATGATGACAGCAATAGCCAGTGGCCTAAGGAGAAGCAGCTGCTGAGGGGTTGAGAGAGGTGCAGACAATCGGCCTGTTTACTCAAGAAAAGGTACACTTTAGATGTTCAAAGTGATGGCTGGTGAATGGTGACTGTGTGTGTGTGTGTGTGTGTGTGTGTGTGTGTGCCTTAGGGTTCATCTCATACAATCTGCAGTTATGGCTTCATGTTCCTGCTTGATTTAAATTCTCATTTCTCTTTTTGTAAGTATAAGTAAATTAAAAAGCTCCATCCATATCTACGATTTGGAAATGTTTAATTTTTGTGGGCGCGCATTATGAACATTGTTTTGCCTTTGCCCACAAATCATAGCTAGATTGAAAGATGATGATGATGATAGATGCACAGTTCAGTTGCAGCAAGTAATTATTTTGAAGTAGGGATTATTTGTGTTTGGTTACTTGGGGATAGGATAGGATGGGATAGGATAGGATAGGATAGGATGGGATAGGATAGGATAGGATGGGATGGGATGGGATGGGATGGGATGGGATGGGATGGGATGGGGTGGGGTGGGATGCTGCTTTACTGTATATAGGAACTTTTCTGTTGATCAATTTAAATCAATGACGGCTGGTAGACCTAATATTCTGTCTTATTACATAAACTAAGTGAAGAGGAAAACTTAAATGAATGCAGGCAGAGCTGTTTGGTGTCCATAAATTACTATCAGTGTGATTATAACACGATCCCTACCCTAACCTAACCCTAAAATTAAGAAGCTTAAGTTTATTTACAAAGAAGAATCTGCAGGAAAAAGAAAGAACAACCAAGTAAGCCTGTCTAACTGTTTTAAAGGTTCCTTTTTAGGTTTATTTAACTTTAAGCATGTGATCTGATGCTACCTACAGTATGTCTTCAACATGTATCAGGACATTTCCTTTCCTTTCATCTTCCATCCTGCTTTCAGGATGTTCCCTCATCTCACTGTAGCAACTGTGATATTTTCACCTACTTAAGCTCCAGATCCTGAGAGGCTCCTTGTGCTCAAACTGCTGTGAGAGGGCCATAGAGGTTAATGCACAGAGGGAGAGAGATGCAACCAGCTGTTGGCCTTCTAATATTTAAACCTCCTTTACTCCATCTAGCCCAGCTCCTGTCGTCTCCCTGCCTCCTCCCCTCAAAGGAAGAAACCCCAAGCAATAAAAAGTCCACAAATAGTGTGACATCTGCCAGGACATTTTACTGTGGCTAAGAGCATCTTAAGTCCTCCAGAGCAACAATAAGAGGGCATTCTCTGGGCAGGGGTCATTGGGAATTATGAAGAGATAAGAGGAGATAATGGCTGGATGGAAGACTTGGAGGCTGCAAATGCACAATTTGCATGGTGACGAGGATATGAGGAAGAGGGCGGGAGGGGCAGGAGGAGCGAGGAGGAGCAAGAGGAAGGCGGGATAGTAAACAACATGCTCACATTAGTATGGTAATCTGAAAACACAGCATTATTTAAAAAAAGATGTAGATCATCCGAGAGGAGGAGTGTGTGCTGTACAAGAGTGTGTGTTTCTGCATGTCGGAGTAGCTGCTGAGTGTGTGTGTCTGTGTGTATTATTATTATTATTCATTCATTCTCTCAACCACTTTATCCATAACCGGGTGGTGGGTCCTGCTGGAGCATATCCCTATAGGGCGAAAGGCAGGGTACACCCTGGACAAGCCGCCAGTTCATCGCAGGGCCACACACAGACAGTCAATCATTCACACACACACACTCACACCTACGGACAATTTTAATGTAACCGATTCTAATTTTCTTGCTGTGCAGCAACAGCGCTACCCACTGCAGCACTGTGCTGCCCCATTATTATTATTATTGGTGTTGTTGTTGTTGTTATTGTGATGATGATGTCTGGTCAAGGCAGAGCCAAGGAACCTATCGGTGGATCTGACATGCAAACTGTTCCAACCTGGGTGTGTGGAGGATTTGGGTTCTCTGAAGAGCTTCTGCCAGAATAGCTGCAGGTTTCACAGTTGTATCCATTAACGCCAATGATTAGAGGTCTCTGGCTGAAACCAGCTCATATACCAGACTTTAAATGGTAAAGAAGCGTGGTTCAAAGTAAATATGTACAGATCAGCTCAGGTTCAATGTCGGGATGAGTTTCTCAAATTCACAGAAAGATCTAAATTTTTCTGCAAAGCTGCTTTCTTAATCATGAATTTCCTTCAGATACTGTACTTGCAGCTTGTCCTCTGAGGGGTCGCCACAGCAACTCAATGTTCCCCTCTTCACCCTGTCCTTTGCATATAATTGTATTTTTTTCATCAATTAACCTGATGTGTAAAATAAGAGTAAAATGAAAGATTATTGATTTTAACTCAAACTGAAAACTTTTCAAAATCTTAGAAAACACTGAAATACTTTTCAACTACTAAATTTAAATACATGCAATGTGGATTTCTTGACTGAAATAGTCAATTGCAACTGGAGGGAAAGCAAACGGGATTATGTTTTTAAAAATAAAGATAAAAGATATAAGGACAAAGGATACAGATAAAATAATGCTATCAGAGGCTTAAGTACTGTTGTGTGCCTGGGATTAGGAATTGAATCTGATGTAGACATGCAATAATCTCCCGAGAGACAAGCTTCGCGCTTCCTGTTTGAATTTCCCATTCATTGTTCTCCTCTTCAGGATTGTCCTTAATGAGGTCTTTAAAGCAACTTATTCAAGAGCATCTTGAGCAGTGCAGGAAGCTCATTGTGTTGTTATCTCGAACCACCGGTGGAGAAGTGGCCTCTAGTCCTAAACGCAATCACATCCGTCATCTTCCTAATCATAAGAGCGCATGCTGCTTCTGACTAGAGCTATGTGCTACTTACATCTTCTGTGAGTGGACAGTATTGCAGCTGCAGGCTACTGTCGCTACAGCGGCAGCATTCGTGACTATAACGGCGCTTACAAGCTGCAGTCAAAACAAAATAGCCTGGCATCTTAAATGCTATCATGTTTAGTGAAGTCTCCACTAGTTGACGGAAACAGCAGCAAATGAACCATCCAGCTGTGAACATGGACTACATGTTGCTTCACTCACAAGCAGAATCAGTGATCTATAGATATATGGAAAAGAGCTGTCCGAGTATCAATAGAGAATAAATATTGAACAATATTAGTACACGAAGAGGACAGCATTCAATCATAGCAGGAATTAGTTGATCCTCTCTGGAGTAGGTTTATAATGACAGGATGACACACACACACACATGCACACATTGCTGCTGTGTGTCCTCATCGCATGCATGTCTCCTGTCATGCTCTCTGAGAGAGAGAGAGAGAGAGAGAGAGAGAGAGAGAGGAGCAGCAACAGCCGGGTCCACTGAGCAAGCGCGGCAAACCTGGAAGAAGCTCATGATATGTATATGTGCATACGCAAACACAGATGCAGCCTAATTTGATGCATGTATGGTACATGAACGTGTAAGTGGTGTGAAATATGTGTGTGTGTGTGTGTGTGTGTGTGCGTGTTAGTCCAGGCGCCACTCGCTCTGATAAAAGCCCTTTGACACTCAGCTGTTTAACAGCTCAAACTGTCTTTGCTCAGTGGAATACACACACACACACGTACACGCACGCACACACGCACGCACGCAGTGCTCTCTAATTTAACAAGGAACAACTTGTGAGCGTGTGAGCGTGTGCACGTGTGCGTGCATGTGCAAAGTGAAGCATGTACACACATATCCAGCGGCCTGCTGAGGGCGTCCTTCACCACACGGCCCCTCTGCTCTGCATTTTAGCACTGTGGTGACAGGTGCTGTTCCAGGAGACAATGGAGCTCCTCCAGAGCTGGCAGCCAGCGCACCACACAGAGGGAGGAGAAGAGGAGGCACTTGTAATAACAGGGAATTTGCACATCCATTGCTTCTCCCAGATTTGGTCTAAATTCCAAAGGTGGGAATCAGCAGTGTGGAACCACAGTAGAAACGACAACATGCTGCGTGAACCTGAAAGAAGATGAGCTCGAAAAGGAACTTTAAAAAGTCAGCGGAAAGTATTTAGGCCAGTCTTTGATTCCGCTAGTTTGCAACGCGACTCCTCACGGGTACAAAGATGTCCGAGATCTTCTGTTTTTGAGTCGTCGGCACAATGAATTCCTCTGCTGCCCCGATTCAACATCTTTGGTGCTTTCTGACTGTATAATTTTAGTCTGACTTAGTCTGACTAACATACAGCACGCGTCCTCAATGAGATCATGTGCAAATAAGAAATGTCCCTTTGGTCCACGGCTCATTCCGACAGGAGTTCGTCTTTGGCCCGCACGTGGGCATTGATAGAAAGGCTCAAAATTCTTAGAAAGCATTAGCAGTAGATACAATATGTGTGTGTGTGTGTGAAGAGCCCAGAAGAAGGAGTCTATAGAACATTTTACACAGTATTTAATCTTCTAGTGTTATTATATCATGAAACAAACATAAAATAGAAAACATGGCAAAGTATTTCACAGATTTAAGTCTTAAAGATGCTCAGGAGAAGAAATCCAAAGTCCCCTAAATTGTTTATTTAAAACTTTTCCATGCTTGTTTTTTCATTTTTTATTTAAAGTAATTATATTCATGAATTTGATGAAATGGAAGTGCCATCAAAGTGAATACTTTCTCTGTTGTTATGTCCACAAGAGATTAGCAAGATATTATGGTCACGTAAAATGGACCAGCATTCAAACGGTCTAGTCTGCTCGTCACTATCTTGTGGATTAAATTGTGTATTTTGGCTCATCTTGTGTGAGTGGAAAGAGTTTCTGTCTGTGTGTGTGTGTGTGTGCGTGTGTGTGTGCGTGCGTGCACCGGTGGGGATGGTACCAGAGTGCGTGGACTTGGCTCGCCACCGGGGCCAGGTGCAGGGCCGGGTTGTGATCACGAGTGCGGGTTCTGCTCAGGATAAACAGGGTCTCTTTCTCGTGTCTCCTGGGGCCGCCGTTTCCTGGTACTCTTTGTAATGGGAGGAACACAACGTCACAATAGCAGAGGAGATCAAACGGTGGTCATTCGCTGAGTCAGGGTTAAGACAAGCTATCCCTTCACCCAAATAGCGTGCGTGGCTGATCGAAGTAGACCGGCAGGAGCTGGTAGAAATCAAAAGATGGAAAACTGTTATAATATCCTTGCTTTCTTCTGTTAAAGTTTGACATAAGTAAAAAAAAATCAAAATAAAATAAATCATTTCCCTTTTTCCACTGTCTTTTGTGCTCATTTGTTTTGCGACTGCGGGACTGGGAGACTGTTAGATATAATCTGATCCAGTGTGTCTGACCTTGTTTTCAATCTGTCATCTAACCTCAGAGCACAAAAGTCTTTATTTTTCTCTCCAGAATTCCCCCTTCAGCTTGTGATAACCTGCCACCCCCCCACCCCTCTCGCTCTGCCTTGTGGGGCAGGAAGCGGAGAAGCTCAGACATACTGTACGGTCCCCCCGCGTCTGGGCCGGAACCAGGATGTGTTGCTAGGCGCAGGGATGATTGTGTCAGCACTTGCTGGCCGCTTCGTTTCCTTACAGGTGATCTCCTGAATGGTCAACGACAGATATATGTTTCCTGCTATTTTTCATCAGAAAAACACGCGACTCTGAGCACGGCGCTAGCAAGCGGCTCCCAAAGTTACAAAGACGCATTTAGCCCCGCAGCCACGGGCCCTTGAGGTGACCCCGTGGGTGGAGAGTTGAGAGAGCGGCTGAGTTGGGGGAGGAAATATTGAGGAAGCCTCTCTTGATTTCTGACGCGCTTGATGAACTTTTATGAGTGGAAGGTCGAGGAGGATGAAGAGGCCACGGTGTGGACCGGTAGGGGAATGGCGTGTGGCAGGATAGCCGAGGTCATTCTTTTGATTTATGCATTTTTGACTTTCTCTCTCGGTGAAGACTGCAGAGTATTTGCACAGAGCTGGAGGATTTACGACTGGCGTGATTAATGTCAAAGGATATTACCCACTGAAGTCGTGTTTTGCTACATGTCTGACAGGCGGGAGCGATTTGGCCTCCTTTTGTTTGGTGACGACGGCACGAAGAGGGGTCACCCAAGTCAGGAAACATCTCCCTGAGCGATTTATAATGATCACTGAACCGGCAGGATTAAACGGATAGATGAACTTTGACGTGTGCGCGTTTCCGTCACTAGTTGGAAAGTACGTGTTTTCTTGAAATCAGCAGTATTTAAAAGGAACACCTGACCCTGTTTTCAAAAACAATGACATCATGCAGATTACTGAAAGGCTGTTCCTCAAGATTAGCGCAAGTCATTGAATTTCCATACTCGACACGCAGCTAATTATAAACTTGTTTTCTGTATATAATCGGTTTCCTGTCATTCACATGCGTAGAGTTCCAGGACCAGACGTCCAGGAGACAGTCTGGGAATGCCCACAATGCAACAGATCTTAGGACTTCTTGTCTCGCTATGATCACTGGGATATTGATCTCTGTGTATAGCGATACATTTTTTTTGGTTTACTGACTGTTCCTCCTTATTCAGCCGGTACAGACAGATGGCCTTCCACTATGAGCCTTGGGTTCTGTCCTAGGCTTCTGCCTGTTAAAGGGAAGTTTTTCCTCGCTTCCGTTGGCCAAAGTTCTTGCTTTTGTGGGTCAAGTTGGGTTCTGTCTCTCCCTGCAGGTCTTTCCCTGCTACACCTGTAAAGTGCCTTGAGATGACTTTCTGTTGTGATCTGCTGCAATAGAAATAAAGTTTTATTGAATTTGTAAGAAGTGTTCCCCTCTGGCTGCGGCTTCTAACATGACTTAAGAATTGGTTTTGTACTAATTCAAGGTAGACGGAGGACTAGGGGACAGGAAACACCGAGGTCGGGGACCTCTGCTCAGCCATCTTGTTTGTAGAAGACATAAATCACATGAAATCCATCGGTTCCTGTCCTCTTCAAAGGCCTTTGTTTTACAGGCTCGGCGCAGAGGTTATCAGCAGGGCAGCGGCAATAGTGTGTAAAATAGACCCACTTTACACTGCGTGATAAGGCGCATCGAGTGTGTGACTCTCACTCAGGCTGTCAGTGTGTTTTATCAGGCTTTGAATCATATCGCGTCATCGTGACGGCGGGGCCATTTTCCGATGCCAACATAAACCGTGGAAGCGTCGTTTGGCTTCCTGTCTGTGGGTTCTGCAGCTGACCCTGTCCTGGTGATGAAATGCCCGGCGGGATCAGAAGGTTATGCGCTCAGCTGCGTGCGGTAGATATTGATGTCGTCAATAACGGTGTCTTAGAGTTATGTCGGCCGACGAGACGCTTCGAGGTTAAGCGGTGATGAGCACGCCGCCGCCGCCTCGTCAGACGCTGTTTGTCTCAGTGTCAATCGAGCCATCTGCCCGCCTCTTTTATGTTTGCTTGTTCACGCACAATGACAACTTTGCTCGCTCCCGCTGCACAACTAACCGTAGGTCACCCTCACGGTTGGTCGTGTTGAACCAAGGAGCGCTGTGGGGAGGTGGGGGGGGTATTGGCTATCACTAATCACTAACACTGTGGCTAACTGGAGCGCTGTGGAAGCAGTAGCCTTGCAGCCGTGTGATCTCCAGCTAACCTTGCCCACGGGCCTCTTTTGTCTGCACGCCGCACATGGCTGGCTCCATCCTCTCTCTGTTATTGAGCGGATTGGGTGTGTGGGTGTGGGGGGGCGGGGGCTTAATCAATGGCAAATCGCTGGCACTGTTCTCAGGACAGTGACCGAAGCCCAGTTTGTTGCCCCCCCCTTTGCCTCTCCTCCACCGAACTCCCCTCTTTCTCCTGCCTCCCTCAACCGGTCCTCCACCCTCAGTCGACGCCCTCCCCGCTAGCCCCTCCTGTCTGATTGACACTTGAAAGGTGGCCGAGGACGGGGCCGGAGGCGATGTTCCACACTCTGGAACCCTCCGTGCAGGGGAACAGCTGGTGACATCTGCAAAGAGGCCCACAAAAGGCAGTTGAAAGCGTCCAATCGTGCCCCCTCTTCCCTTGTCTCCCTCACTCTCTCTCCTTCTCTGGTTCTTTCTCTTTCATTCCCTCTGCTTCGGTCTACCCCTCTCTCTCTTTCTCTCTTCCTTCCTCAGATGTCCCCTCTATCTCCTAAGAGCTGGTCCCTTTGTCTGAAGCGGCGATGCAGGCGCCCAAGCGCCTTTGAAACACATGCTTTAAACTTGAAGAGCTAATGCTGGAGCATGTGTGTCTGAGCAAAAAACTAAAGAGAGGGGACAGAGAAAAGAAGGGGGGGGGGCTGCACAAAGTGAATTGACTGTATGTTGTACAACAGCAAAACAGAAACACTTTCCTCTCTTTTGAATAAACTCCCCCCAGTCATTTCATTTATTTATCTCGCTGCTTCTTCTCGGAGAATTCACCCAGCGTGTCTCCGCGTTTGATTTCCTTGCAGAGAGGAATAGCGCTCGTATTGATATACATGCGCACATGCCCAGATAAAAGCTTGCCTTTTAAGAGGCCCCATTGTCCCTGTTCAATGGCATTGCCCCCCGCTCAGCTCACAGCGGAGTGCTTGGGAAGTGGAAGGGGCTATCGACTCCTGTTAAGAGAATCCAAACGCGTTCGCTGACGAGACGCACATCGCCCACAGGAATGTCAAACTCACGACCCGTCCCCCTCCCCCCCCCCCTCCCATGTTTTC
Organism: Brachionichthys hirsutus; assembly: GCF_040956055.1. NCBI lineage: Eukaryota > Metazoa > Chordata > Actinopteri > Lophiiformes > Brachionichthyidae > Brachionichthys > Brachionichthys hirsutus. The sequence continues at coordinate 1,876,569 of NC_090916.1, read as the reverse complement.
TGTTTCATCATTCCACTTTCCTGAATCAATGCAAACTCTTCAATGCAGGTTTACATTTGCGTATACAATATTTTTTCACGCTAGATTTGGTGAATCTGTCCATTTTTACATAATTGCATAAAAAAGAAAAGACAATTCCCCAAAGGTTTGTCTGGCTTTTCCACCTGCCCACACCCCTATAGGCGTCCAGCCTTCTGCACCTCTCCTCCTCTAAGAATGCAAAGGAGAGGTCAAAAGGTCGGCGTGCACTTGGTATCAATATTTCAGAGCTGTGTGAATCCCTACCTTTCAGGGTGCCGGCCTCGCTGACTGAAGGTATCTTCAGGACCCTGGGGGGCTGGCTGACGGACGAGCACAAAGCACCCATCAAGTTCTGAGCAGCGCCACAGCTTGCAAAGTCTCTCTGTGTGTGTGTGTGTGTGTGTGTGTGTGTGTGTGTGTGTGTGTGTGCGTGTTCTGTGTGCAAGTGGAAGGCCGGGCAGCTCCCCCGCGGTCTCCTTTGTTGGGCTAACCTGCTGTTTGAATGAAGTGGGAGCTGTGAGTGACAGAGGAAAGTGTAGCTGGTGGTAAAGTGAGATACTGACCTCTCAATCACCGCGGAGGCCGGGCAGGGGGAGTCAGGCGGCCAGCCCTTCTGTGTGAATGTACAGTACGCGCCTGTGAATGCGGCGGCGAGCCTTTGAATTAGTCAAGGAAGGAAACCGGGAGGTGTGAGCCTTTGAATGGACGCTCGCGAACATGAAACGCGCGTCTTAAAAAGTGAGCGGTTCCTTTCAGGCGAAGTGAGGGTGTAACCCGCTAGTTGGCCTAGCCGCACAGTAACATGAAACAAGATTCCCCCCCCCCCCCCCCCCTCCTCCAATGATAATATTCAGTTTCAGCTCTGCCAGCGTGTCCTGTCTGCCCCTTGTCCATAGCCCCCTCCAAGACAAAGGGGGAAGGAGCCTGGCGGGGGAACAGTAGCTTCTTGTTATTATGACATGCGGTAACATGAACTCCTTGGAAGACTTCTCCTGTCATCCCGGCCCGAGGTCCTTTTTATTCCACAGGCAGGGGGGGTGGGGGGGGTACGTGGAGGTCACAACCTCCTGGACAGATTATCTTGGAACTTGCCGCGCTGTGTTGAAACTGCCTTGAATATGTTTATTGGCCGAACCGATGACGGCCCTTTGTGGAGATATCCCCCCCCCCCCACTCCACGGAATGACTATTCATATCACATTGTATCTGGTTTGACCTTGCGTCACGCTTCTCATTAAAAACAGAGGGAAATTACATTTAAATTATTTAAAATATAAAAAAAATTCTTCCCATTTTTTGGTGTTTTTGCTTTTTCATTTGTAATGTGACAGATATTTGTGTTAGAGACAGAAATCAGATTAATCAGGAACATGAAACTAATTAAAAAATAATTCACGTCGAGTCATTCCCTGTTTTGTCAAATGTAAAGTTTCACTGTAGCAGCCGTGATCAGTTACTTCCGCTATAAACAGGTGATTACCGGCGCCTATTGGAAGCAACAAAAATAAAGCATCTGTGTCTGCATGTCTGCATGCGACACACTGCCTTTACACACTGTTCCCCATATTGTGTCCGAAAACAAATGCAACTGTCACCATGAACCGATAAAGAGCTCGGTGGGGTATGGTCTCATGACGAGCTATTTGTTTAGATGTTTTTATGACATAATGACTTCTGCTCACTTACCTTTGAGGTCCTGGAAACCCGTGTCATAAATGTGACCCGCTTCCACTCCTGCAGGTCATTCTGTGAGACAAAAAGGCAGCATTGACACGCGGCCTCTGGCAGAAGCCTGCTTATTTGTTTTTTATGTCTTGTTTGTCGCACCGTTAATATTCTCACTCTGTATTCCAGCGGTGGGGTTCAAAGGCGCACGCCGTGGCGTAGGAGATGACAAGCCTGCCTGGCGCTAAGCGAGCCAAGGGAGCGACGGCGACGTATCCGCTCGCTCTTGTTAGCGAAATAAATAAATGTGCTCTGAAAAGCCAATGAGCGGCAGGCGGGAAGCGGCGCCAAGGATCGCCGTGTCAAAAACAACCACTCCAACCATTAATCTCTCTAACTCTTTCACCCCCCCCCCCCTTTCTCACTTCCTCTCTCTCCTCTGAGAGAGTTACTGCCATAGATGTATAATTCACGGTGTTTTGGCTTTAGAAGGCAGCGGTACGGTCGGAAAACACGGTGACAGCCAAGTTAGCGCACGCTCTCATTCAACTCAGCCACCTGTTCACAGGGGAGGGGGCAGAAAGAGACTCTTGATTTATATTTCATCCCCCCCCTGGTCTAATGGCTTTGTTGTGCAGTGGCGGCAGGAAATCGTCTCATGTATTAAAAGATGACACCTTAAAGAAATCCTGAAGCCCCGACGTGATGGAGCGCAGACGCAGTCGGGATTTCTTGGTGCCGATTTGAAGTGGTCGGCGTCCTCTTCCCGCGCCCAAGTTGCCATTTCCTGTCAGATCATCATCATCATCTCTTAATAACAGGCGACGTTGTTCGAAAAAGTTCCTCCTGAGATCGAGAAAGCCTGAACTCCTTCTCACAGTGTGTGTGTCTGTGCGTGTGTGTGCGCGTGCGCGCGCATGCCCACGTCGGGGCCATTTATTAGCATGGCGTGATTGTTGGAGGTGAGGAGGAATAACAAGTTAGAGCTTTGGCAGCCGCCCGCTCTCTCCCATCTGCCCAGCTCCTGCATCGGTCTCAGGGTTTCCTCGCCGATGATGAGGGCTGTCAGAGGCTTTTTAACCTCCTAACTGCTGCTCCCCACCGGCCCTAATCACACATTAATGACATCAGGAGGACCCCGGGGCTGGCCGCGTTGCTGCCTGTGCAGACAGAGTACTGATGAAGAGGGCAATTAGCAACCAGCAAATAGCATAACCTCCACTGATCTGTACAGGGGTTATGGGCTATTAGCGTGCAGGTTACACTCAAAAGATACAGCAGAGGCTTAAGGAAGGCTCTGGTGCTGAGACTAATTGGGGAGGTGCGTGTGTGTGTGTGTGTGTGCGTGTGTGTGTGTGTTTTGGCGAAAACGTTTTGTACATTAGCAGGGAGGATTTTCTGTTTTCATTGAAAAGCAGCGTCCATTTATGTAATTTTTGTATATATTTTTTCATGGATCTGTGCATTATACAAAAGGTGATATTGATCAATGTGCACAGGATCCAGAATCACATCCACACACGCACACACACACACACACACACAGCACCGTGCTCTCAGTCCTCTACTGTTCCTCGCTCAGAGATGAGTGAGAGTGTTTGTATAAAATATTAACAGCCATTTGCTCCTCTGCTCCTCTGTTTGAGAGCTGGATGTTGGCCTTGTGTCTCCGGTCCCTCTTTGAGGCCATCTGTTGGTTACGGGCACCAGGGAGGTTTTCGGGCTGGGGGTGGGGGGGCTCTGTCACCCAGGCAGGTCGGCCCAGAAAGCGGCGTCGCGCCCTGGGGATGGATACAGCCGACCTGCTGGGTGACAGAGCATCAAAGCTCTCCAACCTTCCAGATCACTGTACGAGGTACAAGGGCTGCTGATGTGTAAACGCCGTTGTTTACCACCAGGCCCTCGGGGAGCAGTGCGTTTTTTTGTGTCGCTTCTGAAAGGATGTTTTCAGTCGGGTTTATGCACTATTTATGTAAACCTTTGTAGACTGGTGGCTTGGTCACTGGGCCCCTGATAAAAAACACCCAGAAATACTTTGGACTTTCTTTAAAGCTGAGTTCGTTTATCTGGTCAGACCCCCCTCTTTCATTCTACCCCAGTTTAAGATTAGAAATCAATTTGAACCCATTCAAGATGGATTAGTTTGAATACATATACCTGGAAACTGAAGGGTTAAAATGTGTGACACAGCTTCTTTCTAACAAAATGCCATTAAACCAAAATACTAAGGTGTGTTTCCCATCAGCCACCGTGTTTTCATCTTCCCATACAGTAATTGCAGCATTTCACAGAGACACCTCCATCTCATCATATCAATCAATTGAAGACACTTTGGACAAGCAGTGTGTGTGTGTGTGTGTGTGTGTGTGTGTGTGTGTGTGTGTGTGTGTGTTGACATTTGATGTCCTTGTTTTGGGTAATGGATTTGTCGCTGGCAGAGAGATGGGCTGGGCCAGAGGCAGTCTTATGAGGCCCCTGGGTTAAGGAGGCTGCATTAGCCCACTGCTAACTGATTACTGATCAGACAGCTGGTGCACACACACACACACACACACATGCACAGACATGCCTGGGAACATACATGTGTGCAACCAACACATGCTTGCATGCATGTGCGCATGCACTCACTGCTGCACTATTATCGTAATTAAATGCCCCTGAAATTAAAATGAAAAAATGAAAAGAAGCTTGGATTTTTTGTTTTTGTCTTTACACAGTAATGCCCGAAATGATGATGTCACAGTCATTTATTTATTCTAACTGCCATTAAATGCATTGCATGTCCTAAATGAGTTCAGGGAGAGACAAGAGTTGATTTGTAATGTAAAGAGACTGATTAGCATTAGCATGCACACAAGCCCAGGAGGTTTTAGTCATATAGGATGCGCGCACACACACACACATTCATATGCACAGTCTGCCGGACATGCACACGCCACGCCGTGGCCTTCCTCAGGTTGGCTGTTGTATTCCAGGACACCGATGCCGTGAGCGTCCGTGTGTGACGCTGGCAGCAGCTGGGGCTTCACAATAAAAAAAAAATACAGCCATTATGACAGGTCTTAATCACAGCCCAGAAGCGGTTACCTCTCAAATACAAGGAGCTCCTGATGTGCTCGTCTGAAGCATCGCTGATGGAAGAAACACACTCGGTCATTATTGCATCAAGAAAGATTAAATGAAATTATTTTTACCTGATTATTTCCCGACATTTAAATATTCTATCTCGATTCCCAGTGGCACCTCCGTTTCTCGAACATAATTCGTTCTGTAATATTGTTCGAAACCCGACAATAAGAAATAATGGAAACTGGATGAATCCGTTCCGAAGGACCAGATAAATGTCCATTTACATGCCTGCAGTTACATTAATATGTAACTACGTGTATCTAAATAACAGACAACACATAAAAGTGTAAATAGTACAAAAATAAAAGTTGATTTAACACAAGTCTGTATCACTTACATCCTGTTTTGGCTGCATGTCGGGAGGCTGCTGTCCTCTCTCCTTTGCCAGGCATCTTAGAGCCATGAATAAGAGCTCAAAAGAATAAATCCAGAAAAACAGGTGCACAAAGCGGAAAAAAAAGATGCCCAAGTCCTTCTCATGCGGCAGATCGACTCAAACTGAACCCAATTGTTTAGACTCCGCCTCCGTTCGTGTGTCTTCCGTTCGCCTCGGCTCCACCCGTGTGTTTGAACTCTGAAAATCTGTTCGACTTCCGAGGCGTTTCAAACTGTTTTTTTTTTTTTCTCTCTTTTCTTCCCCCCCCCCGAAAAGCGAGTAGTTCGGGACCCGAGTCGTGCGAGAACCGAGGTTCCACTGTATAGACATATTATAATATCATTGAGTCTATCAGCGCTACGGCTTCAGGGCCGAGGAACCGAAACCCGCTTTATTCATACAGACAGAATCCTATTACTGCACGCTGTGAATGACACTAAAGAGGCCGGATCGCCGAGGCACTAAAGCCACAAATGGCTTGTGGAAGTGTGACACAAAGGAGAAGAATAGGTTTGATAGTGTGTTAATGGACGATTTTAGAGTCGGATTACTCCCCATGGGAGCAGCTCTGCTCTACAGTGTGTGCTCACAATAAGACTCAAAGGAACTCGCTGCCTCTCTCCTCTCCCCGCACGCACACACACACACACACACACACTCTTTTTTTTACATTGAAAATTTGCATTGGATTTATTTTCATTGAAGAGCATTATCTTGATGTTTGTTTATCAAAGAGGTGAGAAAGGACACTAAAACTGTGCGTCTGTGTGTGTAGGTGTGTGTGTGTGTGTGAACAAGCGAGGCTGCATATAACGGTTAAATAAGGCCGATTGAGGCGTTGCCATCATTACTGCACATTTCCTCCCATGAAATGAAGTATTGTTTCCTCTGCTGTCATCACGATGGGAATACCATAATCCCAGATTAAAAAGGACGGGTTAGCTCACACAGTAAACCCTTTGTGTGTGTGTGTGTGTGTGTGTGTGTTGCACGTTATTGTTTACTGTACAGCTGAAACACCTGCAGGAGAGAGAGAGACGCATTCGCATGCAGGTCCTTTTGTAATAAGCGGGTTTCTGTTCAGCATCCTAAAATGTGGACGCTTGGTCCCAGAACTGCAGCAGAAGCATCGTGCGATGCGTTAATAAATTGATTTGTGATTTGAGGGCGCTAAACAGACATTTTGTTTTTACTGTTGACGCACAAAGACTGATGAGATATTATCCTCTGTGTCCGTTTCCATATGATTGAGATTTTACCGAACTGGGTCTGTATGGTGTCCCCCCCCCCCCCCCCTCCCCCCAGACCCACGAGCAGGGCCTAAGAGCCCCTCTAAAACTCTTATAGTTCTTAATCAGTCATGCAGGAGAATCCATGGGTCACAGAGCGGGCTGGAAAAAAGCAGCTCACTGCAACAGATGTCCGCTGGAAGATTTCTCCATCCTTACCACCCCCCCCCCCTCCTCTCAGCCGGTCCACCTATGTCACTCATCCCTCCCGCCCGACCTCTCAGAGCTTCTAAGCTGGGAGAAAGCAGAGAGAGGTGATCCCGACCTGCTTAACCTACTTCCCAAGACCTTGCTCTTACAGGAAAAAGGCTCTGAGCGTGCGTTCAATCATCAGGATGAACTCTCAATGCTTGATAATGGCCGCCTGTATTTCTGCCTGTAAAATGTCGCTCCGTGCTCTCTGACATTAGGAGGATGTACGTCTGAGCGTTGCCATGGAAGACGACTTACAATAAGCTATCCCACTGAATGAATGTCGTCTGTCAAACAGTTTTGGATCATGTTAGATTATTTATTAGTGGTTTTGGTGATGATCCTTGGAGCTAAACTAAACGATTATTACATTTAATTTAAACCGCAAACATCAGACGTCCCCTTCATAGGCAAAGATGCGCGCTGTCACAGGAACACTTCTTTATGTTTTGTTTTTTGTTTTTTTAAACAAACATTCTGAAGTCACCTTGGCCAGTAGGTAAAAGTGATGATCACAGTTCATTCTAAAAATCTACTCAATTTGTTCATTGCAGTCCTAATTATGTCTTTAAAATAATAATAATAATTTGTGAGATAATTTATTTTCAAAGCAAATTAGAAAAAACTAATTCTAAAAAAGGGATTTTTTTCCTTTTCCAGAGATGATCATTGCTATTATAAGATTATTTGCCCCATGTTATTATCTTTTCATTTTACATTTAGTTTAATTCATTTTACACATTATTTATATTTCTTTATCCTAATATATAAAATACTTTCCTTAAGAGCCTTTCTATGGTAGCTATACCAGTAGTTTTGGTGAGTTCAGGTGCTGCAGAGTACCTGGAGAATAAATCCAAGAAAGAACTAAACATTGCATCAGGATTTCTAATCTGTGTCAGCAGTAAAACAAGTCGTGTTGTATAGAAACTTTCCCCATTAAGCGCTCAGGTCGTCCCTGTATCCAGTCGGACGCAGCAGCGTTCCTCTCTCAAAGGCTGGATTAGGACCGTGCGGTGACTCGATGGTGACATTCCTGGTGAGGCAAAGATCAATCAGTCAGATGAAAGGATGCTGTCTTTCGATAAGGATAAATTAAACAGAGGGCTGGAGCAGCAAAGGGAGTCTCTTAAATAAAGAGAAATTAAACAGATGAAGGGGACGGTGTCTTTAAATACCGCTCAGCCACTGTGCGCCATCCCTCATCCTTTAATGTAATGAGAAGAGGCGGAATAAAAGGTTTGGCCCCAGGATGAAAAGGTGATGCTGGTTTTATTTTTTCTTCTTCTTTTTTCCTGAGTGGTGAAAGCCTTATCCTAATGTAGATGAGATGTTAAATCTAACAGAAGGGTGAAGCTTTGCTCAGTCTGTTCACCTCATTTCACTTGGCCTGGCCAAGGTGACAGCAGAAATGATGGACGGATGATTATTTGATAATGATGAAAGGCAAAAAGAGCAAAAGAACTTTAATATTGAATTTTGTCACACATCTGCGCTGGTTTTCACAAAGTGTGATGATGCATCTGTTTTAGGAGTGAACTGGGGTTTGAATGTTTTACAAAGTGGCTAAAACATATTGCACACACACACACACACACACTCTCTCTCTCACTGAAGTGTATCACAATGTTGCTTCATTGCCATCGTTTTGAAATTAAGGATAAATATCATTTGTTGGTCAAGCAGATCATTAGTGAGTGACACAGAAGAAAAATCTGTGTGTGTGTGTGTGTGTGTGTGTGTCTGTAATAATAATCCCCACGAAATCCAGATTTCTCAATCCAGTAGCTCAAGCTGACACTTTAAATAAAATCATTCTAATCCCACATGCTAAGAGAAATGAAAATGAGGAGATTAAAGTGTGTGTGTGAGTGTGTGTATCTGTTCTCTCTGTCATCCTTGAGCTCCTGTTGCTTCCTTCATTGCGATGTGCGTCCTTCCTACGATCCAAGGGGTTATGGAGATTTTTATAAACGAAGTCATGGGGAGCTTGAATGAGTCGGGGTCCAGGGGGGGGGGGTTCTTTTTTTACCCTCTGGGATCAGAGCAGCAAGAATTTATGCTTTTAGCACAACGCTTCCGCCGTGACCTGACCATCACTTCCTCACGTCAACAAAATGAATGAACATACTGAATCACCAAAAAAGAAGGTGTGTTGGTTTTCATCTTTGATATTGGCAGCCGCACCAAGACAGACAAACAACTGTGAAATCTGCCTCTGCTGCACCTGCCCAGCACCAAACGTAGCAACTAGCTGGTGAGCACAGCGGAGCGTTCAGCAGCTCATCAGCCAGATGTTCATCTCAGCAGGCCAAGTTGCCAAAAATCATACATTTGCTTTAAACATTTCTGCAAACATTTGCAGATGTTGTATTTCTATGTTTCATATGTGTCATGTAAGCATTTGTGCCTGTTGTGTTGCGTTTGGGGACAGATGTGGCATGAAGCTGGGGAAGCTTTGAAGTTTCAGATTACTTCAAGGGATGTCTTCTATCTTTCTTTATGGCAGAAAATAGTTAGTAAAACACGTCAGGACAGTTTCCATGCTGAAATGCAGAAATATTTGATTTGGGGTCATTTTGTGTGGCAAATCAGGTATTTTATGTGGTAGAGTCAATTAATAAAAAAAAATAATGGAGTTAATTAATTTTTTATTTTTTTATTTTATTTAAATAGGGACAGTACATATTAATGAACAAAATACACAATTATGATGACTCACTGTGAATTTTATTTTGTTTATCCAGCCAATAGAAACACAGTTTAGCCTATACCGGTACCATTCCTGGCTTCTGATTGACTGTTGCGAAGCCCCCCCCGATCTTGATCTGAAGAAGACCTTTATGGCTGCTCCAAAGACATCTCTCAATTTGAACAAGTTGTGTTGTTAGTGGAAACTAACAGCTTCACCTACATTTATTTAGTCATTCAAAGTGACATTCAAATTCTTAAAGCCCTTAAACGAGCCTAGCGCTGGAAGTAGCAGTGCTGCTGCAAACACTGCTGACTAGTGGTAAGTCTGGAGCAATTTACACCCACCTCAATGGCCGAGTGGGACATCACCAACCATGTGACACATTCAACAAGAAGTACAAACACTCACTGCCCATTTCTACTTAAATATCTGTGAATAGTCAATCACTGCGCAGCAGAAAACACAGGTTGACATCCAGAAAACGACGCTTTCTCAAGGAAAACTTCCGGCATATTCCCCAACATGTTAAAATATATTTTACTTTGAGTCTCATGGATGCATTAATAAGACTATCTTTGCAAACACATACTATATAAATTAAGTTTAATAATAATAATAATAAGCAGGCATAATGATGGCTTGTATTTCTACAGGAGCCCAGAGTGAACGAGCAAAACGCCGCACGGCTCTATCGGAGGTCGTTTTATGAGGTCCTCTTTTTCACGTTGCCCCTTCTCCTTCCTTGGTGTATCTCTAAATAATTGTATTTCTTGCCCCCAGTAGACTATAAAATCACAATATTGACGTATTACTCGATCTCAGTAAATATTTAAGCATAAAATGTTCCCATTGTGTCTTTTTTTTGTGTGTGTTAAGGGGGAAAAACTCCAATGCCTTAAAGTGCAAGTGAGATGAGACAAACGGCGACATAGACGGTAAATATTTCACTAACTTTCTCTCATTAAACTCTAAATCGGGTCTTCCTGAAAATTACCACTCGTATTGTTGATAGTTGACAAATGCAAGTGAGAATGTGCAACCTATTAGCCATAAAAAGCTCAACAGAAGGTCCCCAGTTTGGTTAGCGAACACTTCACAATGGCTGCTTTCACCACTTAATCCAGCTCTTGTCCTCATCCTTCCTGTTTCCTCTTCTTTTTATCTCTCCATCTCTACCTCTCTCTGCTGACCTTCCTCCGCTCTCTCTCACTCTTCGCCTCACCTCCATCTCGGCTTTTCATTTGAACATTTCCCTCCGATGCCATAGTTCCCTCCTCGCTTATTTGTTAACCCTCTCCCACACACACTTTATCTCCGTGTGATTCATTTGTGCGCTCTCACTTTCTGACTGTCCGAGCGCTCTCTCTCCCGTCACCCACCCATTTATATTCGTCTCTTAAGTACATCTTTTTTCTCCTTTACTCCTCCATCTCTGCCACCATCCCTTCCTTTTAAAGGATAATCTTCAGCTAAATGGACAGCACTTCACTCTCTCTCTCATTCCCTCTTAAGTGACCATCTGATAATCTCAGGATTCTCTGTTGAACACCCACACAGTGGGCGAGTGGACGGATCAGAAAGCCCAGAATGGAAGTCCCAAACTGGGTCAAGAAAAGGCCAGTGTCCTGGTCCTCTGGGGCTGATGGGACTGGAGTGGGATGGAGAAAAGTCTGATGGCATACAAAGTTGGAAAGCGATCATCAGCACAGATGGACATCATCTCTCCATCCTTTTATCTATCTCGTTGGATCTGTCTTTTCAAGGATGCATGGTCTCTACTTGGACCCTTTTTTTCTCTCTTTCTTTTTAAAGTGTTTTCCAAGGACACAATGAAATTGCAACTGCAAAAAAATCCATTTGTGACAATGTGGACAAAATATGACCCCATCTTCGCTGAATGTGTGCAAACCAACACAAATATATCATTTAAAAATATTAAAATAAGGGTTTTAAGGAAGCAATTATGAATTGGCCTTTCAGGATTTTGAGACTTTTACTTCAGACGTTTGATTTCTGTTTTCCCGAAAAAGCTTAATGGATACAAGCCAACACATGCATCTGCATTTTCCATGGAAAAAAGAATTATGGATTAAGCAAAAATTAAATAATTAGAGTGCTTATATAAAAATGTATGTTTATTTTATTTTATTTTTATTTTTTAAATGTTCAGAAGGTTCCATTAACACCTTATTTTCAAATGTTTTTTGACGATTACTTCATGGTTCATTCTTTAAAGGGTTAAAACCCCTAATTAGATTGTGTCGAATTCAACTGAATTCTGCCAAGCCATTTTTAGACATTACCCTCTGAATATAAGCAAATTGCTTAATTCATTTTTACAAATTCCACACAATTTTAAATCTAAGCAAATGGAAAAAAAAACATTTAAAAAATGTACAACTATAGAGCCCCTACTGAGCATGTGTGAAATGTAATGCAATTCTCGTATACACATGTCAGAATGCCAGAGAGGGCATGTTGGGTCACAGATAAAATGACATTGCAGGAATCATATGTAGATTCCGTTACCTTTTAATCAATCTAGAGTCTCACAGGAGGAAGATAAGTGGATGAGAAGATGCATTCATGTCAGTCGGGTCTGTTAAAGAGTGTCACGCGTGCGAATGCACACACACGTGACTCTCCCATCGGCAAAGGCTGTGCTGATTGCACAAGATTCATCGCACCTCCTTATTGGATATAAAAGAAGTGCTGACTCAGGCGACACACAGAAACAAACAGGCACTTGTTTGTTTGTTTTTCTTCTTCTTTTCATCCGCTGTCCTCTTCATGGGTCAGTGGGTGAATAAAGCCACTGTCACTTTCCTTTGGGAGGCGTCAGTGACAGGCAGGCTGACCACAATAAACTTCCGTACAGGAAGAGGAGATTCCTGCAAGGAAAAAAAGCCGAGAGGATCAGGAACGGCCCCTGGCATGGTTTGTCCTCTGGCTTAAAGACAATGAAAGCAGCAGTGTTTTTGTAGTCTGTGTGTGCTAGAGAGGTAAACTGGGGATTGATGTGAGTAATACAGCCATCGCTGTGCCACTGGGGGGTGTTGCATTGTAGACGCTGAAACCACATTTCTTTAATGGCATTAAAAACAAGTGGTCTGATGATAATAATATATCTTACGTAGCTTCAGTTGTTAACAGGGAATAACTTGAATGATGCAAGTGGAAAAAGTCTACGCCTTGATACAGAAACCGTCCCTCTTAGAACACTTACAGGACATAGTGGGGCTGGGGGGGGGGGGGCATTATTCTTAGAGCAGTAGCTCATACCAACAGAACAAAAGATAAAGAGTCCTATTGTGTCCTTACACTGGATCTCTACCAGCACAGTTGCCACTGTGGCTCATTTATAGCCCCGTTAGCGCATACTAAAGGCATGGAGCTGTGGTGTGGCACGAGCACAACCTGCATGCATCGGAGTGAGAGAAGCTGCATAAGGCGTGTTCGGTAGGACCACGGGGTCTATGTATCTGCTGGCTAATGCCTGTGCAATGTGTGTGTGTGTGTGCGTACGTGTGTGTGTGTGTGTGTAAGGGAGCAGAATGATGAGATCTTAAATCTCTACAACAATGATGCCACAAATAGACACATACCTCGCTATTCTTGTCCTCTCGAGGCTCCTCTGGTGTTCTGTTGGAGGGACTCCGGCATAAAAGGGGTTAGGGAGAGATTTGGACCTGTGGTGTGTGTGTGTGTGTGTGTGTGTGTGCGAGAGAGAGAGAGAGAGAGAGAGAGAGAGCATGTGCTTGCCTACATGCAAATGCATATTTGTGTGTGCGCTCGTGGGCATGTGCTCAGCGGTCGACGAAAGGGGAATTTGCTTTTCCAGAATTGCGAGTTCAACATTTCATGCCATGTCTCTCCTATGTCAGACAAAAAAAAACGCCTTTTCAAATTAAAACGCGCTGTTGCATGTCGGTGAATTCACTGGCAAATCCGAGCTTTTACTTGGAAATTTCATTTTAGCGAAAGTAATGCCATATGTAGGGGGTTTGCATGCCAAGCAACACAGAGGGGTTTTGTTTTTGGTTTTGGTTTGCTTTTTTCCAAACTGACTTTTGTCTATATAATAAGACCTTCAAGTGGAATGCCGAGAACCAAACCCTGGGCTGGACTGTTTGCTTAGCTTCTTCCTCTGTAGCAGTAAAAATCAGGGGAAATAATCCACAGATAATCCAACACTTCACACATTCTTTATTCTTTGTTCCTTTTATGTCTCCTTTATGTGGTCCGGGGGGGGGGGGGGTTAATACTCCATTATGAACATGTACACTTAGACAGGCAGCAAAATCCTCTTCTTTTCTTTCTTTTCACAAACATTATCCTTCCTCCGAGGGGGGGTGATGACCGAAAGCGTACCTTCTCAGCCAAATATGGCACACCCTGAGGTGGACGGAGCCGAGGGATATGATTGGCTCAGAGCACCTGAACCAAGCCAGCACACGACAGGATGAGGGTGTAGGCATCCTCCTGTTAAATGCTTGCTTCCTGCTGTTTTGCTGTCCTCCCTTTTCTTTGTCTCATCCCACTCTTCAGGCAGGAAGTCATTGGAATGGAAAGAAGTTTAAATGGCCGTAATGACGAGGTTGTGTGTTGTTCCAAACAAGCAGAGCCCGTGCCAATGTCAAATGCAGCTGCTAAAAAATGTACCTCAAAATATGTTACATTAGTGAGAAGCAGAGGAGGGACAATGTCAGGGATGGGGTGAGGAGAGGTGAGGGCACTGGGGGGGGGGGGGGGGGGTCATGATCAGAGAGCATCAGGCAGCACGAGAAGCAGGATGTTTTGGTTGATTCAGCCCAGGAGTAGGGGCATCGTGGACAAGGTGTGCCTTGCCCTCAGCAGCAACCTCGCCGTGATTTATAGCGCCACTGGCAGACGCCTTTGTCCGCAGGGAAGTCTTTGAAAATGCAAAAAAAAGCGATTTGCATGAATATAGACATACAGATATGTGGCATGTACAGAGCAGTGTAGCCTTCTAAATGTGCTTTTGCTTGGGTTCTTTATACACGTTTGTAGGCTGCTGGCTTTTAACCTGTGGTTGGAACGTGTTGAAGCGCCGCCGCCGCCGCCAGGCAGGGAGTAGATCAGGGCTGTCAAACTCATTTTCTCCGAGGGCCACATCAGCATTATGGTTGCCCTCAAAGGGCCAGTTGTAAATGTAACATTGTGTAAATGTAATGTAATGTAAATAAATGTAACTACTCCTTAACATGCTGCTAAATAACTGTATTTATGACTACATACTTAATTAAATTATAAATATTACATATGCAATTGCATAGCTCTAAAAATATATCGATACTACTGCTGTAAAAATATCTGCCGAGGTTATGTAATCGCCGGCGTCTGTCTGTAATTTGTTCTTCAATATCTCCATTGATTATTGACTGATATTTAGGGAATTTAACACAGTCATGTAGGGTGGGGGGGGCTCTATCTCACCACTGAATATCATCTGGGTCGGCTCCAGAATGCAGTCAGCAACAAATATTTAATTTTAACATTAAAACCCCATTTACAGATTAAAAATCAGTTACAAATACACATCAACTCTGATTCACTTTTACTTTTCAGCATTTTACAAAAACAAATGTCTGCACAAAGCTCTTGCGGGCCACAAAAAATGACGTGGCGGGCCACATTGGCCCCCGGGCCTTGAGTTTGACACATATGGAGTAAGATGATCAGACTGCGCTGATTAGTTACAAGTTGCAAGCATACATTACAGGCTTTAAAAAGACTGAATCCTATAGGAAAGGCCTCCTGAAGCCTTTACACCTGACCTTTAAATCGATGCAAGTACAAAAACAAAAAAGAAGAGAGAAATGGAAAAACAAAAGCGTTAAATGAAGCTAACAACAGCTTGAAACATCTCTAATCAACTCTTCAGTCTCGCTGATACACATTACAGAAGAATGGCTTTTTCATTCCTGCAGTTTAGAGAATCGTGTTTTCATTTTCGAAAATGAAAGTTAAAGCAGAGGCTTTCGTTCTTTTTTGTTTTGTTTTGTTTTGTTTTGTTTTTTAACCCAGCCAGAACCACTAACGATGAAACAGGCGAGTCTTCGCAGGCATCCGAGCTTGTTGTTCACCCCTGAACGCATCGGCGAGGTTTGCAAAGCAGATGGATTTGCAATAACCATTTGGCATGTCAGGTTACCATACACACAGTAAGTGGTCCTGTCTGGGTGCTGCTGCAAGCAGCAGTGAAAAGTACTCAGACACTGTCAGCGCAGGATGCCCGCCTTCCTATCAGCCACTCACCACCTATAGGCGCAATGCTTCACATGGTTGCCACGGTGCACCTGACAGATAGAGGGCTTTGTTGTTAAAGAGAAGAAGGGTAAATACTAAACAGCTATGTGCAAACTGCTGTGGACACTCATGCATCTTGTATGATCATTTTGTGTGAAAACCTTATTAATACAAATATGTCCAAGACACACTTGTCAATCATGTTGAGCGCCCGTCCACGTGGAGGCTGGATCTACGCAACACTGTAGCTGTATCCAGGTCAGATTCTACGCCGACATTTAGCACTGGTGCTATCATTCTGATTTTTGAAAGAGAAACACACAAATTTCAAGTTGAATTGAGTTGAAACCAATAAATAATGATTTTTAAGCTGCTGAGAAAAGAAAGATTCATTCAACATTTCATTTGTGTATTTGTCTAAAATGCAGCAGAGTGTGAGCATAATGTAGTATAAAAGTACTACAAAATAGTATAAAGTAATTGTAAATATTCAAGTGAGGTAAAATTGCGGTGCTAAATGTCCTGTCAGTGGCGTAACATTTATTCACCTCCAGTTCGACAGAGCAACAGATGACACTGTGAATCAACAAGAAACCAGAACGCAGCGCTCGTCTCAATCAATTTATGTGTTTGCCGGTCTATTCCAGACCAATTATGGCGGCGTTGCCCTCCTCCTGACCTCCCCCAAGGCAGCCAGACCTCATCTGCTGTGGAAGGTCAGTTAGAGGTCAAGCGAGGTCACACGCAAAAAAAAAGGGAAAAAAAGACCCCTTGCGGTGTGTTGAGGGTCTGCTGGGGTACTAGGCCCGAACATCCACACTGGGGGGGGTCAAAGGTTACACAGATACATAAAGCAGACAAAAAAGGTGCCAACAGGTACAAGACCGTGAATGTCTGCTGCTGGGGGGGGGGGGGGGGGGGGGGGTGACAGAGGCACTTCTGGCGACTTAGGCTTCAAACTTAGAGATGCCTTTCTTTATAGTATTTGGGGAAGAATAGAAACTGAAGCAGGTACTAATTCCTCCAGAAGTGTGTGCTGTTTAACCACCATACAGTCGTGGAGTATAAGCTATTAAAAACTCATTAACGTCCCTTTTATTTGAAGCACCGTCGTCACAGCTCTAATGTATTTTCCGTTAGTTTTTTTTTTCCTCT
Organism: Brachionichthys hirsutus; assembly: GCF_040956055.1. Taxonomy (NCBI): domain Eukaryota; kingdom Metazoa; phylum Chordata; class Actinopteri; order Lophiiformes; family Brachionichthyidae; genus Brachionichthys; species Brachionichthys hirsutus. Next base: position 1,859,777 of record NC_090916.1, on the reverse strand, counting down.
TTCAGATTTAATTTAGCTCCTCTTTGATTTGACGGCCCGCCTCTGTTATTGTAGGATATCTTCTCCTTTCCTTGTAATTTTATTTTATGACATGGATAGAGTCCCCCCCCCCCCCCCCCCCCCCCTCCGGGGGGAGGTCCACTTACCTCCACGCCAGAAAATATAATTACCACTGATCAGAGGAGCGAAAACAGACCGCCGCTTATCTGCCACAGCCCGAGAGGGCGGAAATCTAAATAAGGAAAACCCGCAAGCTGCACCGAGGACCAGACTCAACTCAAAAATGTGGAAAGTCACGTTGCTTTCGCTTCTAACCTTAAAAAACACTAAATAAGAATTTAGACAAACCGCATGTTTTATAAAAACAAACATTCTCAAGCTCGGCGCGCACTTTTCGTAAAGAAGCTTCCTTTCATTCTTATTTCATTGCGACATTCATAACTGTTGATCCGTCTTTCCTTGATGGGCTCGTGGAAACATCAGACGCCGCGGGGGGGGGGGGGGGGGGAGCAGTGTGGAAGGAATTCAAAAGCTGCCACATATCAATCAGGCTGACTTGAAAAAAAAACTAAAAACTAAAAAAAGACTGATTGAGTCGCTTCTCAACAAAATGTGCAGGACAAGAATTAAAACAGTGATATTTATTTTTAATGGGATTTGGCGTGGTTTTACATTTACAAGCCGGAGAGCCAAGACACCGCGAGGAGTCAACAAATAAAGTCCCCTCGCGTGTGTGAAGTAAAGTCCGCTGCTCCATGTTGACAGGTGAGAGTTCACAGGCGCAACGTTGGGCCCCTCCCTGCGGAGCTGCCAGGCCGACTGTCTAACCCGCAAGAAATGGTGAGTGTGTGCGTGTGTGCGTGTGTGTGTGTGTGTGTGTGTGTGCGTGTCAAACAGAGGGGGAGACAAACAGGGAGAGTTGCTGGGGGGGCTCTTTGACTTTGAGCACATAAGCCCTTATTTCATGGTGCCATTGTTTGTTTTAAGGACGTCAGGCTTAATGCAGTTCCAGGCGACTGCCCAGCGTGTCCGCGCGCAGAAGCACCTCCAAGGCGCTCCGTGCGTTAGTGCGAGTGCGCCCTTCATTCCTGTTGACCCCCCCTTTCAGAGCCAGTGGTTTTTAATACCTTCAAGGTTACTGCTCATACTTTCAAAGCTCACAGTTATAGTCTGATAAAGAATGACCAAATATGGGGCTCATTTCGGATTAATTATAATTTATTTTTAAATAGATGAGGCTTGAATGAATTTCACTGAAGCCATGTTTCTGTCCGCCTCGCTGCAGCGCGATGCTTTTAATTGGCTATTATTTCAGTGCAGGCCAACGTGAAGCAACATTTTACGTCAGAGGCCACCGTTTTACGGCACACGTTGAATTTAGTTGCCATGATAATGGCCTTGTTGTATGTGAACGCGCAGAATGTGAGGATTCTGTGTGGACACGTTGAAATGCTCCAGAGAGAATAAACAAACATATTGTTGTCATACACTTATTTATGCTGCAGTGCTTTCTCTTTGATCATCTTCTCTTATTTGCTTCTTCTAAACCCACTCATGCAAATGGCGCCTATATATTGAGACTTTTGTTATTATTGCGCGCAGGCGACACATTCGCAGGTTTCTTGTTCTCGATGTGATTTTTCTCGGTAACTGAACGTGCCTTGTTTTCCTGTAACATCCTCATCGTTGATGGTAAAAGATGATTTCATTAAGAGCTGAACATGAAGTCCAACAAGAAGCAGAAGCTCAGAGTCAGACGCACTCGTTTATTAAACCCTCCCCTCTCCTCTCCTCTCCTCTCCTCTCCTCTCCTCTCCTCTCCCAACCCTTTTTATTCAGGCACCCTGAGACCTCGCATGAACAAAACAGCTTTTAACGCTGTACTATCTCTCTCTCTCTCTCTCTCCCTCTCTCTCACACACACACACACACACACACATACATGTATTTAAAAACGGCATGATAAGAAATGGAACTTCCGTATAAGCTTATCAAGCCATTATCTGATTATAACTTTTTTTTATAACCGCTGCAGTTCGAGAAATTAACTTCTGACGAAAAGCAATAATAATTCATATCCTTAAATTCTTACAAATTCTGACTTTGGTCACGCCTGATTTTATGCAGTGAAATATGTTTTAAATTCATATAACAATAATAATAAAAAACTGTTGTTATTATTATTATTATTATAACGATAACATAAGACAGTTAACCTGCATCACTAATCCATGCAGCTAATACTGATGGAACATGCGTGCTTCTTCTGGCTCCTTTCCTCTCCGTCATCGCCTGCGCGCACTTTTTATTCTTTAATTGTGGTCAGAATGTGATTTTAAAAGTATAGGCTATAACGCCTCTGGGAAAAATATTGTTTTCACCGCCTCCCTCTTTGTAATTCTCAAATACGCTAATAAATATGTCAACAAATTCAGCCATCAGTGCGCAATGCCAGAGCGCGTTATCAGTCTTGGGCATCGAGGTGTGTCGCGCTAGAACCATGCGGGGGGGGGGGAGATAAATACACGGGTTGATCCACCTGGAACGGGATAACCAACATGTTTCCTCTACACCTCATTTGAGTCTTCCTTTTCCAAACACGCGTTTCTTTAAAGTCCCGGCCTGTTTTTCCAGCCTGAGTGCGCATCGACGGTACCCAGGGGAGCCGAGGCCAAATCAGCCATAGGCCACTGCAGGGGACCGGGGGGGGGGGGGCAGGACACCTGCTTTGGAAAAGACATTCCAGACACTAAACTTTGCTGACTTCGTTGCATTTCGTTCGTCCCAAAAACACTTGCTTGCGACATGGAAAAAGGACTCGCCTTTTCCTTTTTGGCAGCTGACAGAGGAGCATATGGAAAATAAGATTTAACTTTAAGTACTTTGGGATCCTGTTTATGTAGAGAATAAAAAAAGAAGATTCTGCGAACCACAAATTAATCCCAAGTGATAAACTAGAGGGGGGGCAAAAGGACGCTGATCTGATGAGAAATCAAATTTTAAAAAAAATGTATTTATCTACTGACATCAGCAAAAACATGGATTTAAAAAACTTGGTTCAGCAATGATAATCTTTAAATAAAAATTACGTTCATGTAGTTACAAATGATATTCGTTATAAAATGAATTAAACTCAATTTAATTTCTGAAACATTTATGCGCCTTCTCTAATTGTTGAAATGCAACCGGAGCCAGGTGGATCTGGATCAAGAAATATCGTTAGACTCGATGAAAAAAAAAAACATTATCTAGTGATGAAGATTAGAAAATACATTTCAGTTGCACTGAACAATAATACTTCCTAATTATTCTTAATATTTGTATGCACGTGTTCGAAATATTTACAGAGTGCAAAGACTGCGTTGAAATAAGAAGCATCCAAATGTTGCAGTAATGCAGGAGGACCAGCGCGCACGGCCGTCATCGTTTCATAAATCAGACCCGTCCAACGGGTTCTCCGTGCAGGATCAGATGTTCGTCCCGCAGCGTTAAGCCTCAGGTGGGGAAGTTTCAAAAGCAAGAATGAATCCTATATGTCACTGAAAATCTTTGGATTTACAGACATAACGTTTAAATTGTGTTTTCAGATGTCATTAGCTTTACTTAATGATCAAATGTGATGATAATTCAGTCTTTATGCACTGAGATAATTTTTGTAAAGGCAAGCGATGCCCGTTTCATGGTGAAGAGACGTTTAACTCTTCCCTGGATAATCCGAAGACAAAAGCAAAGCTCGGAGTCTCTGTGATATATATATATATATATATTAATGTGTTGCAACAGATGAGCAAACTATCGCGTAAAACCACCTGGATCCTCCAAATACCCAAATGAGCCACTGACTGTCACAAGTTAAATATGCGCCATGTCTTTGCAGGAAACAAATAATGTATGATGTGTAAAATATAAACGTGACCCCGACATATTAAACGATCAAATTACACCGTTGTTAATAATTAAAAATGATTGCCTTGACGGAATGTTGCTGCATTTAATTGAGTCTCAAACATGATCGAAACACGCATCAACGCCTGCATGTATAAAAAGTCGTTTGAATTGTAAAACAGACCGTTAATCTTTAATTTTACTGCCGCGGCGACGACTGGAAGGCGCTGAAAACATTTGCATTGAAGGGGGGGGGGGGGGCAAAACGGTCCACCTCAACAACAAAATTAAAACGTGCTTTTAAATAAAAATAATAATAATAAGTGGATTGGATGAATCTAAATCAGGAATAAATGCATGTTTTATTATTTAATCCACTTTCTTGCTGTCTTATTCTGAGTTTAATGACAAGCAGCACTAACACTTTGCCAGTTGTCAAATAATGTTCCGTATTCCAAACAGTGATAACGAGAATATAGACTATAAGGTGTGTCATTGCGGCGTAAAGTCAGCGCGTAACTGTTCTTACTCTCGCAGCCGATGCTTTGGGAAGAAGCATTAGTCAAACTGATATTCCCTTTTTTTTTCTGCCTCTCTCTCTGTCCCATTCTCTGGTCAAGTTCAGCGCGTCGTTCTCCGGGACCGGACAGACGCTTCTTATTGGTAGGGGGCGGCAGTTACATCACGCCGCGCGTGACGCGCACGTCTTCCTGTTTCCTTCAGCCGCGTCTTAAAGTGAATCTTTAGTGGCGGAGGAGCGCGCCAGCAGCCAGTCCTCTGTATCCAGTGCGCCTCGGAGACTCACGCGTATTGTCTCTCTCTCTCTCACTCTCGCTCTCTTTCTCTCCGTCTCTCGCGCCATCTCTATGTCTCTCGCTCTTTTGGTCACGACAGAACGTAGAGGGAGAGACCGACGCGCAAGAGCTCTTTTCATCTTTTATATTTCCCCCTGTTTTTGTTCCTTTTGTCCACGCCGCTGACTGTATTCCAACTGTTTGTCCTCCGAGAAGCTGCTAGGCTGAATCCCGGCATCCAGAAATCCGCGTTGCGCTGCGAAAATTGTCTTTTTTTTTTTTGCCGAAGCACTTGAGGTTATCCCCCTCTTCATCGAAAGGGTAAGTAACCTTTTTTTCCTCGGATGCCCCCCTCTCTCTCTCTCTCTTGTTGTGCCTCGCCTGCTCACGGGGGGGGGGGGGGGCGGACAACAATAAACAAATCAAACATGATTTATGTGGGACTATATCACGTCGTTTGTTGCCCTCGTCTTGGTTAGAGTAAGAGTTGCGTGAGCAGTCTGTATTTCTTTTTAAGCGAGGATGATTTGCCTTCCTCATCAAAGCGGAGATCAAGTTGATTTGCAACTTTGCGGAGTAAGTTTTGGAACCCCCCCGTGCGTAATTTCAGAAATGGGGGGCGGTCATAGACAGATTCTGAGAATTCCGTGGATAATGGTGTTTGTAATCACGTTGTCTTTGTCCTGTGGGTGAAATGGAGTTTTTACTCCCCCTGCTTTGTTTGTTTGTGTCGTGAAATCCTCACCGGACAGCTGCGGAGCTGTTCCGTGAAGCTGACGTCTATCTATTCTGTGACAGCGCGCTTCGGGCACATTGTGAGGGTGTTGTTGGTGATCTGTATTGTTTGAACGCAACTGATTGATGCTTTAGTCTGTCTTTTGGCCGTTTAATATGCATAAAAAAAAAAAGAAAAAGAAACTGCCAGCTCCCACATTTACCATCTTAGCCTTAAATGTTGCTGAAGTTCAACTCCTAAAAGTTGCAGCAGCTGCATTTTACGCACTAATATCAAACCTGAAGGTTTTAGCTCAATCAAAAGGTCGATTTGGTCATTCGGATAAGATTGTACTGCTTTCAATTAACATGGAATTAAAACGATGTACATGAAGAAGTAGAACGATGAAGATGCAATAAAGTAGGCGTGAACATCTTCAGAGCGCTTCACGTTCGATTAATTAAAATGTTTTTTCTTTTTAATGAGCGAGAGACTGCGCATGGGCAATGGGAGACAGGTGCACTGTCGGGAAAGACAGGTGCTGGGGACTATTTCCAGCTCATTGTTAAGATCCTGTTGCGATCATGTCATTTTGTTTGGAGATGTAACCGCTGATCTGAACTCCTGCATGAGGGTCAAATCCGTGTCAAAGTTTTTTTTTTCTTAAATCAAATTTGTATCCGGTTGTATTGCAGAATATTTTGGGTTTAAACATTCAGTCTACTGTTTGTTTGCAGTTTTATCTTTTAAGTTTTAAGATTATTTTGGGGAGAAAAAAAGGCATGCATTTGTGTGTGTGTATGTGTGTGTCTGTGTGTGTGTGCATGTTCTTGAATGCATGGTTCGGTAACAAGAGATCATGCTTTCTTTATTAAAAAATATATTTCACGTGTTATGGTGTAAAAATTATTGTAAAAAATTATTCAAGTGAATCAAAGAAATGCATCAGGTGAAGAAAAGCTTTTTGAGTTTTAATAAGTGAAGCCCTTTCCTGCAGATCTCTCTCAAAGCAGATCGCATTCAGCCATTGGTCATTGTTAGATATAAAATTAGTTCATGTTATCAATCGTGCAGTTTCCTCCAAATCAGTGTAACATTTACGTGCAAATGCATCCTGTAATATTCAAGTGAATAACGCAACAGTTTAATTTTCTGATTTTTTTTTAATTTTATTTTTTTTGATGAGCCATATAGTCTTCATAAGAATTGCTGCTTTCTTGAAAAGTCTAAAAACAAAACATTTAAATTGCTGTGTGACTTTGACGTTATTAAGAGAGTAGTGCCAAATTAGTGTTTTACATTTTTCCGACAGACACACGGATTAAATTGTCTCTGCTATCTGGACATTCTCCTCTATGGCTCTGACTAAGACGCTGCCTCCGCTGCTTACACAGCATTAATGAAGCAGTCCTGTACTGACAAAACGTTTTGCTTTCAGGGGGGCATTAGGGGTCTTTGTAAGACCGCTTTAAGTTGCCCTTTGCCAGAGTTGACCTTTGTGACCTATTCATTTGAGCAGAATTAACCGCCCTTGCCAGATGAAAAGACCAACACAAAAAACACAGACGTGAGCTCACGCTGGCACCAAAATCAATAGGCCTATTTTGTGTTTCTTCTATATGCGTCAATCTCTCCATTGCTTGAAGACATGACCACCATATTGATGACTGTGGACACAAGAATCGCAAATCATGCAATGTGAAACCATGTTCAAAAGAATATGCTTTTGTAGAATTGACTGAGCAATATCTAAGTTAATAAATGGCATTTAATCAAGTGTTTGCGTGTGTCTGTGTGTGTGTGTCTTTGTGCTAGTGCATTCCCCCCCTTTGAAACTATTTTTACAGACTCAAATTTATTTCCTTTTATTTTATTTGGTGAATTAATCGCCCCTGCCTTGGCTCGCACCATAAAAAAAACAAAAAAACAACCCCATGGAAATGGGGACAGATACTTATAAGTAATTATCATAATTTTATGCAGCTTTGTCTTCCGTGGGAACTGGTTCAGTGTCGCGCAGTGTCTAACAGGGGGACAGGATAATATGTAGGACTTTGCCCTGGAATGTGGAGCCAAGGCCTAATTTTGACCCCGTCTTGCCTGTTGCCTTTACCTCTGTCACGGATCTCCTCCACATATAGATGCAACCAGAAACAGGAGGATCCGTCATTCTGACTTGTTGCATCATTTTCTAGAGGGTCACATACAATCAATCAAAATCAAAGATACCATGCAAGTTGTATGTTATAGGTTTAAGATATTTCACGGACAAGTGTCCTGCGCTGAGTGAGGGAGGGAATCTGTATTTTCTTTGCAGTAAGTCATGCATTTGTGATTTCTTTTGCCGGCAGGTATACTCAGAGGCTTTGATCCTAGAGGACTGGGTTTGTGGGATATGGCCCAATAGCAGCGGCCCGTGATGCCGGACCATGACAGCGACTCCTTCCTGAACAGACAGACCAAGCGAAGACGTGTGGACATTGGCGTTAAGAGGACAGTGGGCAGCACAGCTTCCTCCACAGTAGCAACCGCAACCACAACCACTGATAACATTGCCCGCGCCACAGCAGCCATTTTTAGTGCCATGAACTCTTTGAGCTCCCACTCTCACCACGGATCAGACGCCGATTCCATGGAGTGTTCTGTAGTGCAGCCACATGGTGGGCCTGGCGTCATATCAGCCAGCGACAGCGAGTCCAAGTCCAATGTACTCCGAAAGCTATTGAAGAGGGCCAACTCGTACGAGGACAGCCTGATGCCCTTTCCTGGCAACACCATTATCTCCCAGCTTCTCAAGAATAACATGGCTAAAAATGGAGGGGGACCCGAGAGGGGAGAAAGAGACCGGGGCGATAGAGGGGATGCCAGCTTCCCGGGATCAGGGCTCTCCAACGCGAGTTCAGATGCTGCCCAGGAGGATGCCTGCAGTAACTCCTCTCACGACAGCACACCTCAGGAGTGCGTGTCGCCATTCGGCCGACCTCCCGGTCTGGCCGTCTTTGACATTGAACGTCTCAACGATGAACACCTGCGTGCCAAGCGAGCACGTGTAGAGAACATTATACGCGGTATGAGCCACTCGCCCAGTGTGGTGGTACCTGCTGTTTCCCGTCACGAACGTGACCATGAGATGGATGTAGAAAGGAGGGAGATGGAGTTAGACTGCCCACCCCTTCAGTCGCAGCAGCAGCAGCATCAGCATCAGCATCAGCAGGCCCCCGGCAGCCCGCGGGGAGGCGAGGTGTTCGGCGGTAACAGCAGAGAAAACAAGCGTAAGCAGCGTTTGCCCCAGCAGCAACAGCAGAGCTTCACCCAGCTGGTGTGCCAGAGGAAGGAGCAGAAGCAGGAGGAGCGAAGACAACTCAAGCTGCAGCTGGAGGACATGCAGAAGCAGCTGCGCCAGTTGCAAGAGAAGTTCTTTCAGATTTACGACTCAACTGACGACTCGGAACACAACGAACTTCACAACGACCTCCAGAATGACATAGGGAACATGTCCGAGGACAGTCCGACCAGGTCTGACACAGGCGCGGACGACCGGGGTGGAGACGACTTACGTTCTGACAACGGGATATCCGAGCTGGACCCAGGCCATTTCCTGGACAGGGCACGCGCTTTGCTTCAGGAACAGGCCATGTTGGCGGACAGAGACAAGCCGCGGAGAGAGGGGCTCGGCCGGAGCAAAGCGCAAGGAGGTCCCGGCTCCTCCGTGCACGCCGAAGGCAAGCAGCTGGCAGAAACGCTGAAACAGGAACTCAACTCAGCCATGACCCAGGTGGTGGACACGGTTGTTAAGGTCTTCGCCAAGCCGCCTCGTCCTACGCCCCAGCAGGCCTTCCCCCCACTTCCCATACCTCCAGAACGATTTCCTAACGTTGTCAATGGAGACAACCCAAACTTTCACACCGCCAACCAGAGGCTGCAATGCTTCGGCGACGTCATCATTCCCAATCCGCTGGACTCCTTTGCCGGCATGCCTGGGATGCCAGGCTCCACCAATGACCAAACCGAGGCTCTGCCCTTAGTTGTGAGGAAGACACCCAGTGAGCACCACCACCACCACCACCACCACCAGTCCTCGGCTGTGGGTGCACATGGTGGGCACCACCACCCTGCCCTCCACCCCTCCTCACTCTCTGCCTCCATGGGCTTCAGCCCCCCTTCCTTCAGACACCCCTTTCCGCTGCCTCTCTTTCCACACCCCTTCCCACTACCCACAGGTGGCTACCCAGGCAAGGACCATTCCTCACCAGACTCCATGGACCTGTCGCGGGAAACCACCAGTCTGAGGACCAAGATGGCATCAGGTCACCACCTTGGGCTCCACCATCGCTCGTGTTCACCAGCGCACCCTGGAAGCACAGCCGAGGGGCTCTCCCTGTCCCTCATCAAGTCTGAGTGTGGTGACCTCCAGGACATGGCTGACATCTCGCCCTACTCAGGCAGCAACGTATCCTTTAACAAACTCTTAAGCGATGTGTACTCGAGGGCGTTGTTTTGAGGGGGTTGAAAAGCACCGATAAGTGAATCTCGATTAGTGACCCTAGCGTTTTAACTCTACGTGGCCCGGTTCAGACCAGCTCTTGCATGTGGAAGCCAGGAAGAAAAAAAAATCTGATTTCAGGCGGTAATTCCCTGCAGAGACAGGTGCGAAACGCTGCATCTTAAAAAACAAAGAGTTAAAAAATCAATTCTTCTTTAGACTGTTGATGAATCACTTTTCCTCCCACCGCTGTTCTCTCCTCCGTTGCGTTGCGCCGTTTCATTTATTTTTACACTCGTGCACCTTCCTTCTCACGGCGCCGCACAACCGTCTCTTCCATCTTCAATCCTAAAGTGCTTTGAAAGGCTTCTTGTCACATATCACTTACTCAGGAAGATTAGGTCCCGAGGACACTTGCTGCCCCAATTCCTTACACGAAAATAGCCCGAAAGGACCAGAAGGGAGCGAGCACACTGAAACTGGTGTTATAGAGCTTCCCCTGTAGTTTAACCCCTCGTGTCCCCCAATCATGCCCTACAGATATAAAAAAAAAAAAGAAAGGCTATCCCCTATGGGAGGCTCAAATTGAATACCCGGGGGGACGCCGGACTAATAGCGTAAACACATTCATTCTTCGGTGTTTTCCCTTCACCTACTTTGTACACAATGATTCCGTACTCCTTAGCCCTTATAAAAGTTTGACGCATGTCACACCAGTTGTCCTTATACGGCATTGTCTTCAGGTTATTAACATTTATCACATGCCTAAGAAATTAATCCAACAGATTATTTACCTGCTGTGACCTCATTAGTTAAGTGAATATATATATATGCAATATATTCAGCACTTTGGATGCCTTGTTTTTGTCCGTGTGTACCTGAGTACCTGAGAGTGTGTGCGTGTGTGTGTGTGTGTGTGAGAGTGTGGCTGTGTGTGTGTCACAAAAGGTCTGCCTGAGGACCTGGGTAAAGATGTATATTTATGATTGCTTGTGTTTTCTCTTGTGTTTCTCTTATCATCCATCGCTGTTGTAAAAAATCCCACAATCATTGTCATTTTTTTTCTCTCTCTTTTTTCCTTTTTTTTCATTTCATAAAGATCTGTCAACAGCCCGGGGGGCCTTTTGGCTGTTGCTTGGCAGCCAAATACTTCTTTTTTTTTGTTTGTTTTCGCTCCCCACAAAACCCCCTCCTGCCTGTCTTGTCTTTGAAGCGGACGTTAACAGGTGTTTGCAGCGAGCTGTTTATCTTTCATTACCTCGCCTTGTCTTGTCTTCTGACCCCAAGGGCGAACGCTTTCCAGAGATCCATAATCCTTTGCGTCTACGGGCTCCCGGTGGATGGATAAAAAGAAAAGATGGGGAGAGAGAGAGAGAGAGAGAGAGAGAGACAGAGACTTGGAGAAAGTAGAAAATCAAACAATAAGCACATATGCCAGAGTCTGTGGCTTTCATCCGTAGCATTTATAAATTCTGGCCGGTAGCAGATGTACGTCCCTAAACGGAGAGAATAAGGAGGACAACATCTCCTCGTGTGCTGTTTCATTTTTTTAAGTCATTGACTTTATTCCACAGACTTGAGAACAAAGTTTGACGTTTAAAACACATACTTTGGCTAATTTGTCTTCTTATTTTTATGAATCATTTTATTTGTAGTTGCACTTTTATAGCTGCTTTCACGGATGTAGATTTTTTTTTTAATAGTCCTGTCGCTTTCGTTTTCCGCCGCCTCAGATGCCAGAGACAGCTTGTCAGACATTTTTGCGAGGTGCGTTCAAGTTCACCAGCTCTCAGCAGCATTACGGAGCAGATGGCTGCTATCAATTTCCCCATTTGTTCTCAGTCCGACTCCAAATATTCTTGTCCTTACACCTGGAATTAGAAAGTGCAGCAGCTATTTTCCTCTCATGACTTTGGGCTTTGGGGAAGTGCTGTGGGAATGATGATATCTTGTCATATGTGGCAGGCAAACAGTGGGCCAGCTGGTATGAGTGCACCATCATGACAAAATAATAGCCTCGCACGCCACCCCTAAGTCCAATCACAATTACATTTGCAGGCTGTGCGTGAATTGGAGACGAAAATGCCTGATCAGGTGATACGAAGCTTCTTAATTGGCGTCTGAAGGGAGGTGATGTTGTGTTTATGGCTGTGGAGGTAAAACCTCGACGCCTCTGTTTCAAAATATTTTTTTTTACATTTCCGTGATAAGGGGAAAGCAATTCTAATCGTAATTGGGGGGGGAAAGCGACAGAAATTAATCTAAGTGGAAGTGTACGGCTTGCATCCCACCTTGCCTAGCAGGAAAAAGAGCTCCCTCTTTCTCCGTCTCTCCCTCCCTGTCTGAGGAGCCATTGTATCCCCTCTTCTTGGAGCAGATGGTGCGGTGTGGTGAGTGAAGTGCTGCTCTTTTGGCCAGGCCTGACGGAGTAACACCAGCCTGCCAGTTCCCCCCCCCCCCCCCCCCCCCCACACACACACACACACACAAGACCCTCGCTGCATAGACAACCGACTCTCGCTCTGTCCCTCTTTCTCACTGAATGAGACAAAGTAGACAGGGTCTTTAAGGAGCCAACCCGGTGTGGTTCAGGATTTGCTGGCGCCGCCGAGTGTCCCCGAGGCCAAGGGCAATCCAATCTCGCAGCTGATGCCTTCTTCCCGTTCTATAGTTTCAGACACATCTGGACACTTGACTGGCTTTAACGATCGCAGCCGCCGCCGTGGATCATAAATAATGTCAAGCAATGTATTTTGTTCACTCGAGTGTAAATAGTCTTCATGAAAACTTGGGCCTGTGTCTTCTGTGTAATTTAACGCCCTGCCGTCCCTCTGCTTAATGAAAAACCCTTGTTGAAATGGTCTGAGGTTTCAACATGCAGCCCCCCCCCCAGTCTCCTTTTCAATGTCTTATCCTCCAGATTGATATTATCGGATGCATTATACGGCCGTTAATTCACCATGGAAATGGCTTGGGCCGTTCGGTGGCGCAGATGTGTTTCAGTACCCCCCCCCCCCCAATCACTGGCTGTGTCCAAAGCCTCTGAGCCCCTCTTCTCCTCCTCCTCCTTCTTTTGCTCCTCCAAGGGTTTGGCAGCAGCGGCGAGGCTAGGGGGGCTAGGGGTGGAGCTGCGGGTAGAGGAGGGGGATGTAATTGAGGGTTGGAACTATGCGATCCTTCAAGGTGCCCCCCACCAGCCCATCTCCGTCCTGTCTTCCGTCCATTAGGAAGACAAGGCCTCTGACTCGTATCTTGGAGTCCTGCATGGCCAATGAGAGCGAGACATCGGGGGCTATCTTCTAGGCCTTGCTCTGCCACTGATATGATGCCAGCATCAAACAGTCATATTCAGGCTTGGCACGTGTCGTCGCCAAGCCATTAGGCCTTCTTGCCCATCGCCGGCGTTAACTGCTGTCTTTGTCTGTGATATGCAAATGTAGACGTATTTTTTCTCTTCCTCACATTTTGCACGGAGGTGAGCGCAGGGTGTAGGCAAAAGGCGTCTGCTTGCTTTGACTGTGAAATGAGCCTCCTTATGTAAAAGCGTCGGCTGTAGTTTTATTTACCGTGAAGCTCTCACACCTGATACGGACAATGCTAATTGCAAGCAAATGTTGTTGTTTTTTTTTGCTTTCGTGCTGCTGTCTTCAGACTACAATAGAGCTGGAATATTTGTTTACCCATCACACACATTTTTCTTTTTTGGGGGGATTAATATTGATGTAATAGATCGTTGAATTTGTAACAATATCAGCAGCTAATATGAGTTGAGTCCTTTCCTGCAGCCGTTCATTTCCTTAACGGCGGCTATTTTCAGATCCAAGAGGGTCTCTCTCCAAACCACCTGAAGAAAGCCAAGCTCATGTTCTTCTACTCCCGCTACCCGAGCTCCAACATGCTTAAGATGTACTTCTCCGATGTCAAGGTAAGGCCATACACAGTCTTCATCGGAAACTCTTCATCGATAACTTTGGCGCACACTTCCTGTGTTCAGTCATTTCATTGTACCATAGCATAGCATAGCATAGCGGTGTTGAGATATATAGCACTAACTGTCCGGGCACTTGCTTCAAAAGGGGACGTTTGATTATTTGCGACGTGCGAGCTCCAGTCGCAGCGTGTGCTTCGTCTGTCTTGAAACGAGGCCTCTTCTGTTACTAACTTGTGGTTTTTATACAAGCGATGAAAGAAGAGGACGAGGGAGAACGGGTTTTCACGAGGAAGCCGGAGAACCGATGAGGGTTCTAAAGATAAAGAGTGGAATCAGCAATGGAGGGATTGAGAGGGCAGAGAGGAGGATGGAGCCAGGAGACGGAGGAGTGGTTGTCTGAGCAGGTGTAGGGAGGATGGTCGGACGGAGGGAGGGAGGGAGGGAGGGGAAAAGAGAAAGGATCCGTTTAGAGAACATGGCAAGGATGAGCGTTAACTCTAGTGGGACTATAATGATGGAAATTTGGAGAACAAAGCACAATATGCAAGCTGCCCAAAAAAAAAGCAAGAACAACAGCACAATGGCCGACCGAGTTTGTTAGTGTTGTTGTTGTTTCTCTCCGACCGTACGGAGGGGTAAACACTGTGACATATCCAGGCCACCTTATTCAAATCAGAAGATAAAGGTCCCATTTTTCCCAGCTGCTCTCGGTTGGACACCAAAACACGTCATCGGTCAGGCTGAAAGAGTTTGGTAAATACCAAAATGCAGTTTCATTACAAAACGTTGATTTTGACTTTGAGTTCACCGTCAAATTATTTTGAATTAAATGTAATTAAATTGAACAACTACAGCAATTAACATTTGAAATGTGAATTATTCATTATTTTGGCAGACTAATTCTTCCCTGATGAAGCGGCCTCCTTCAGATCTCGTCAGATACTTAAATAAGGTCCCATAGGTTTGTTTTTGTTTTCAAATGAGGACAATGGACTCAAGGAAGGAACTTTGTAGACATTTATGGGAATGAGACTGTCTAATAATTAGACCGGCCTCTTGGCGAGTGGACGTCCTCAGACGTGGAAGACTTGAAGGCTAATCAGGTCTTGGGTAATCAGGTCTTGACTTTCAAGAACCTAATGAATGTGGGAAGTGGGTTGTCCTAATAACTGGGGGGGGGGGGGGGGCACTGGAGCTGTTCTCCTTCGTTAAGCTCCTTTAAGACTATTGTGACTTATGGAGTTTCCGAATTGTTTAGACAAATTCGGAAACATAATTTCATTGCTGCTGCCGCTAATGACGAGGTTCAGGATGTCACATTAATAATGCACATATCACCTTAATGTATGGCGAGTAATTCTGAAAGATTAATGCAAAGGCTGAAGAAAATCAGTTACTAAAGTCAGCTAAAGGCCCAGTCTCTGTAAAGAGTGTTTAATTTGCTGCGTATGAATTACAGCCCGTTTGATTTATGCTGCATGCGGGTAATCCGCTCATATGAAACAA